>NW_015387091.1:253038-293012 GCF_001527695.2 Protobothrops mucrosquamatus
ATATATATATATATATATTAACCATCTTGTGGACAATAATGAGACCACTGTAAGATCGGCAGAGGAGTTTCTGAAAAAAAATCAGAACTCTGAAGGTGGAGGATGATGAGCTGATGGTGTCGTATGATGTCACCTCGCTCTTTACCTCCATTCCACAAGAATTGGCGATCACGGTATTAAAAAATCGCCTCCAAGAGACACAAGAACAACGACAGGATCCCCTCCACACCGAGGACCTAGTGCAATTAATAACTTTGTGCCTTAAGACACACTTCACCTTCCAAGGAATCTTATATGAACAGATTAAAGGAACACCCATGGGGTCACCCATCTCGAGTGTTGTGGCGGAGGCTGTCCTGCAACAACTAGAGACTGGTGATGGCAGACTACCGCCCTAAATTTTGGGTCCGGTATGTTGATGACACCTTCGTGATGATTAAAAAACAAGACAAGAATGGCTTTATGGATAAACTGAACTCTGTTTACCCAGATATCTGGTTTACAGCAGAGGAGGAGAATCAAGGGGCCCTTGCCTTTCTAGATGGGTGGATTAAACGCCAACCAAATGGATCCCTGCATACGGCTGTCTATCGGAAGCCAACTCACACGGATAGGATGTTGCATTACAGAAGCAACCATCCGGTAGCACATAAGATTAGCTGCATTAAGACCTTATTTAAACGTGCTGGCTCACATTGCAACACAGACAGAGCTAGAATGGAAGAAAAAAGTTACCTCTACCGTGTATGCAGACGTAACGGTTATCCAACGGAGTTTATTAAACGGCACAGCAGACCATACCGACCATGCATTGACGCACAAGACAAGGCGACATGCACACAGCCCATACGAACGACCCTGCCTTACATCAACGGAGTATCAGAAGCAACGGCCAGACTGCTAGCCCCCTTCAACATGAAGGTAGCCCACAAACCAGACCAGACTCTCCGTGCGAGGATCATGCGCCCCAAGGACCCACTCCCCACTGGAGAAAGATCCTCAGTAATATATAAAATTAATTGCAAGGATTGCCCCTGCAGTTATGTTGGTGAAACATCCAAGAGACTTAAGACCAGGGTCCACGAGCATGAGCTGGCAGTTAAGAGAAGAGAGCAATATTCACAGGTGTGGACCCACATGGCCGATTATGGCCATGGATTCGACCTCACCAACGTCGAGGCCATATCCCAAGATAACACCAAGGGAGGCCGCCTCCTCAAAGAAGCCTGGCTGTCAGACAAACACTCCATCAACCGCCACATAGAGCTCCCTCCAGCATATCACATACTAAGGGGATGGGAAGGACGGGGTGCCAGTTGGAAACACAGGCAACCAACTCACTCCATACAAGATCAGAAAGAGGGGATGACAGGGGAGGTGATCACAACCCTGAGAGAGAGCGATGAACTGGGGATACACCCCACAAGTAAAACGACGTCTCTAACCCATTTAAACATGAAAGAGGAGAGGAGGGATGACACAACGCCAGCAGACAACCCACCCCCAGGAGCTGATGTTCAGAGCCATGGAAGAACAAGGAGGATGAGAAAAAACACGAGGGAAATATATCCCACAGGCGTCCAAAGCACAAACAACTCAGTTCAGTCAGGACGAGGGAAGGAGAACAATGAACAGGTACCACCGGATAGCTTCCCCCGAGGGGCATACACGCATACCGTGGAGAAGGGAAAAGCTCCGATATACGCCGTTGATGATACTTGGTCAGACAGACGAGTGCACCCGCTAACGAAGGTAGCAAATGAAAGGCAAAAGCACCTGAACACCCCCCGGATGACTATAGATGCAGGGGAGGGGCAATAGAACTTAAGAATGGGGGAAATACACCGGAGGAGTGCCTTGTGAATGACTCGGCAATGGAATTACGGCCCCGATCAACGGGAGAACAGGCGAGTAATAGCGAGCGCAAACGGGATGGGTATCTCCTGCACTCTCATATATGTACCAAGGGGGCAATGAGGGCAACAAGTAGTGGAGCCATTCCAAAGACACGCCCGGTTAGCAACCCATTAACACACACATGAGCTCACCCGTTAGCGAGAGAGAGGGGGGGGCGATAAGAAACAGGAACAGCGAGACGACCAACCCCCAGGAGTTTACACACAGGCAAGGAAAGCAACAGGTCTGGCAAATAGAAGAACAGAGCTTGAAGCACACACGCTAGATAGCACAGCAATACAGAGGCAAACTAAGATGAATGAGGGGGTGGGGAGGGATGACTGGGAGCGGATGAACAGCGGATCTCCAGGTACCCACACACGCACAAAGAAAATAACAGCAATTAGAGAGGAGAGGACAACTTTAGAAACGGCCCCTTTAAGAACTACACAGCCGATGCTAATGAGCGGACCTATGACCCGATCCAGGGTCAAAGCGCAGAGGCAGCCAGCCACATAAAAACGGACTCCCGGATCCAGCATTTTATACCCTGACGATGTCGGTAATGTGGCCGACGAAAGCTTGGTTTTGTAGATTAAACATTTGTGTTTATGATTTTATCCTGGTGATCACCTTATTTTACTTATCTATCTACCTATCTACCTATCTATAGCAATATAGGGATAGCAACATATATATAAATATATACATATATACATATACATATATATGCAGCTGCCTGGCAAGGGCAAGCCTCAGCATGCTTCATCAATGGGGAAAAAAATCATGGAGATCAGATGGCATTGGCAAGGAGCACAGTATGGGTGTGGGGAGAATGCAAGTGGTGAGGGGCAGAGCACAATACAGCAGGATGAGGTGGCAGAGAACAGAGCAGCAGGGCAGCAGAGTGAAGGGTGTAAAAGGCCAGAAGTTATGGAGAGAAAGCAAGTGGTGAGATTGTAAATGCAGGCAGGCTGCTAAATATCCTAATTTTGATTACATGTTTGCTGGGGCACTGGACTGGCTGTAACTTGGAGGACCAGTTGTAATTTTGAACCATCACTGAATGAATAATTGTTCAGTGAGCATTGTACGGACAATTCAGATGAATGGTGATTTATATTTCCATCATTTCTGAAGTAATATAGATTCTTTTAAAGAATGTGTATCTTGCTTATTTTAGCTTTTTGAAGTTTCTATACTATCACCTAGAAGTGAAAAGGCCAAACAATGAACATGGGAATTTGAAACAGTGCAACTGACTGAACTATACAGATCACAGTTTGAGAATTATTGTTGTAAATGTGTAGAAAATACAAATAGATACTTTGTTGTTTCAATTTCCCTAGCTAAATATGAATTTTAATTTTTTGGGGTGTATAAATTTAGAAAATTGTTTTAATGTCTGATTTTTTAAGAAACAATAGTTATTTAAGACGGTATAAACATAACTTTGATATTGTTCAACAAAAATAAGTCATGTCCGACTCTTCACAACCCCGTGGACCATAACATGCCAGCCCCCCCGTCCTTCACTGACTCTCAAATTCATGTTCACTGCATTGATAACGTTATCTAATCATCTCATCCTCTGCCATGCTCTTATACTTTTACCTTCAATCTTTCCCAGCATAGGGTCTTTTCCAATGCATAACTTTGATAGATGTGAATGTTGGAATGTGTGATTTTCATTTTCTTAAGGGTTAAGAGTTATTAAATATTGCCTCTGGTTTGTGTTTTGTAGTTCTAAGCATTATTTTGTTAGTGTATGAAATTAAGAATACTGTACAATAGTTTACATATTCTATTAGGTCTCGTTTTTGGATAATGATCCATAGATTGACCTAATCTGTTGGCTGCTGGGTCATTTCCAGATTTGTTGGCACAGTTTAGTTGCAATTTCTATTGATTCTTTTTCTGTTGCTTGTCATGGTTTTGTAAATTCCAACAAATCCTATAGCCATCAGCCATCCAAGGCAGAGCAAGCTAGGAATCCAATGTCATGTAGGTCAGTACTATTTTTATTGAAAAGGTATACCAACAACATTTGAATGTTATCTTGCTAGCAGCTCTTCCTCTTGTCCACCAAGGCCATTCCCTCTTCCCTCTACAAAAGCTTTTGGACTTGGTAAAGAACAGATTGCTGATCTAACTTCATTTTACAGTGTTAGAGGTTTTTGTAAATAGAGAGTATCTTCTATTATATCTGGGATGTGGATATGTTTACTGTGCAGAATTTCAGTATACTCCTTCCATCTGTATTTCATCTTTTATGAAAGTTATTATTTTTTACTAATAATTATACAGTCCCTGGGCATTTTTCGCATTCAGTTTGAGGTTGGAACTTTCTTTTGAGGTGAGATAGAAATTCTCATTGTCTCTTCTAACATCTCTGACATTTTTTGCTAAGTTCTTTCTTAGATATTTATTTTTTGTAACGTTGATTTCTCTTTTTTTCTTGGCAATTTTCACAATTTGCTTTCTTATAGTTCTTGGCCTTTAACAGTCCATTTTTGTGCTCAGTGTTAACAATTTTCATTTCCTTCCATACTTCCTTTGGTTCCCTATGAGTTTCAGGACCAGAGTAATTCCTGGTATTTTTCTTGAAGATGAAAGGTACATGGTCAAGATTATATTGTGGAAGTGGTTAGCTTTGTTGTTCTGCTTTAGCTTGATTTGGAATTTATACCTGAGTGTTGTTTTGTTTGTTTTCAACAATGTATTGGCAATGAAAAAACAACAGATTGGCAGAAACTGATAAGTCATTCTGCTTTATTTCTATTTCCTAGGCCATATAGTCCAACTGTTTTCTTCCTTACTGTTTCCAGTAGGGAAACAGTATGTTCCATAAGCAACATATTAATCAGCTCCTCTTTTTCTGTCTCAGTGGTTGAAGCATAAACTTGAATAAAGGTTTCCCCTGTCCAATTGAATCCGGTTCTAGGGATCGGTGCTCATTTCCATTTCTTAGCCAAGAGAGCCAGTATTATCCGAAGACATTTCTGTGGTCATGTAGCCAGCATGACTATATGCTGAGGCATATGGAACGCTGTTATCTTGCCACCAAAGTGGTACCTATTTATCTACTCACATTTACATGCTTTCAAACTGCTAGATGGGTAGGAGTTGGAGCAAGGATGGGAGCTCACCCTGTTGTGCAGCGTTCGGATCTTGAACCCAGGCTATCAGCTTTAAATCAATTAACATGGGGATCCAGTAGCGGTATGCAACTGGGATGATTGGTAGTTTGAGGGCTCCCCCCTCAGCCTTTTTAGCTTTGTCTGCTTTTGTATGAATCTTATGATTTATATTTGCAAACCATCCAGAATCACTTAGATCAGGGGTATCAAACTGCCAGCCCGGGGGCCGGACGCGTCACGTGGAAGCTGCGCCCACCCCATTGTCGGCAATGGCAAAACCGGCCCGATATGTTGCGCAATGTCACGTGACACCGCGAGTTTGACATGCCTGACTTAGATAGTGAGATGGGCAATGTATAAATTTGATAAATAAAAAATGTGGTTATTGACTGCATTACATCCAAGTATTGTTTATATCAGTGATGGTGAACCTTTTAGAGAACGAGTGCCCAAAAACCACCGCCTGCCCCGGTCCACCTCCCACCATGCCTGCTCCGCCCCTGCCTGTCCCGTCTACCCGCAGGGCCACGTACCGCCTCCATGTCCCGCCGCAGATCGCCCAGGAAGCCCTGCAGCGCCATGGCAGCCACGCCCTCCACCCACACCCCGCAGCAGCATCTGCATGCTATGGGGCGCGAGGATGGAGTCTTGTCCCTGCTGCCCGGCTATGTCCTTGGCTGCGCTGCTCCATGCGGGCCACGACCCAGGGCGACTCTCCTTCAGATGGGCTACTGGTGAGGAGGGGGCTGCAGGGGGAGGCGGGGCTGGGGCAACGGCACGAGTGCTCACAGAGAGGGCTCCGAGTGCCGCCTCTGGCACATGTGCCATAGGTTCGCCACCACTGTATTATAACCTTCCTGACTATAAAAGTATTGTTCCTTCTTTTCTTTTTGTATGTATATGTTTGTGTGTTCTGAATAGTAAACAGTATGATCTTTCAACTGAAAGTGTCCAATTCCAGTCCATATTTAAAATGTCAATATGTCACTGATTCATTTCATCTTTCACCATGGTAATCTTTCCCATGTTCATGCTTATTATTTTCCATTTCCCTGCTGTAAATTGTGGATGGATCAGTAATGTACTCTAAAAAATCTTCAATTGTTCCTTAGCATGCTGAGTTCTATCCAATCTGAAGGTCTCATCATGTGAAACTATATCATTAATCACCTTATCCTGCCTATGTAGTATTCTTGGTAAAATAAACAAGTAATTTACCATTTTTTGAAATGGTATTTCATGAAATGATGCCTTTGTTGTCCCTAAAATGATAATCTCCAGCATCACTCCTGCCTGGTAGAGTATAGGTCCTTGTTTGCTTAACTGTGCAGCCAGGACAACCATAATGCCTGGTTACAGTATACCAAGTAGCATTCTTAGTTCATCCCTTCCAAGAACCATCCCCCTATCATAAGGAAGTAGTATAGCAGAACTTGAAAAGGAGAGAAAAAAAATTGAATATGACTCCATATCTTGAGTCTATCTTTAGAAGATAGACTCAAAATTCAGAAAGACCGTGAACACTGGGCCATATACAACAAAGTTCAATTCAGTGGTGAGAAAGGTAAGGTCCTACAGGAAAATCATATGTACAGGTACGGAATAGGTGTTACCTGGTGGGGGTGAAGGCATGATCTGGCATGTGGCCACCTTTTGCCGCTGCTGCCGCACATAGTCCCATGTGTGCCTCTGGGACATGCGTGTGGGACGATGGGGGCAGCGGGCAGGGATGGGCATGCGCAATAGCTCACCTGCCCCCGCCGCTGCCTCCACCAGCGCGAGGATGGTCGGCACAGCTTCACTTCCAGATCTGCGGCCGGCCGGGCTTGGCAATGCAGGGATTACCGCTGCCACTTCCTGCTTCCCTGTGTGGTTGGCCGGTCAAAGGGCTGAGAGCAGCCCCTGCCCCCGCCAGAGCCACCGTGTAGACAAGGCCCACACCAAGTGAGGGCTCCTTTCTGGCCGTCCCGGGGCAGTCTCCACTCACACCGATGGGGCTGCACTGCGGAAGGGAGATGGCGACTCTGATTCCCCCCTGCCAGCTGCCCCCCCAACCCCCTGCCCGGTGCCTTTTCTATGCAAATCCTACGTGACCGCAGTGTGGATGAGAGGCTCGGCCGCCAGGGGGGTGGCTTTCCTCTGAGGAGGCGTCTTCCCTCCCCCCAGCCAGATTCCCTCATCTTCCCCCAGCCGGGACCTGATGACCCCCACCCTCCTGCCCCCACCCCACCCGACTCCCCGAGCAGCCCAGCCCGACCAAGACGGAGGGAAAGTGAGGCAGATAACCGGTTGTTAAAATGATTTTAAACCCACCACTGGTCGCTTCCAAAGGCCGCTCACTCTCCCGCCCAAACTGCTCCTTTTATAGGTTCCCTGACTCTGCCCAGCTCTCGCAGCTGTTCCCGGACTGTGCATGCATGGGGAGGGGGAGGGGAGGAGCCCGGCAATGGTGCGCGTGCCCACAGGGATGGCTCTGCGTTCCGCCTGTGGCACATGTGCTATAGGTTTGCCACCACTGTACTAGACCATTACTTAAGGATAAGTCAGCAGTGTGCTGTATCTGCCAAAAAAGCTAATGCAGTCCTAGGCTGCATCAACAATGGGTTAGTTTCAAGATCACATGAAGTGATTGATTGCCTTATACTGCACTGCACTGCACTATTGGGTCCAATTCTAGTCACCATGATACAAAAAAGATGTTGAGCTGCAGAGTGCAGAGTGCAGAGAAGAGCAACAAAGATGTTAAGGAGTCTGTAGGCTAAACCATACAATGAACAATTGAGGGAACCAGGTACTCTAATCTAATGAAGAGAAGGGCTGGGGTGGTATAATGAGGGAAAAAAATATTTGATCCCCTGCTGATTTTGTACGTTTGCTCACTGACAAAGATATGATCAGTCTATAATTTTAATGGTAGGTTTATTTTAACAGTGAGAGACAGAAATCCAAAAAAATCCAGAAAATGCCTTTCAAAAATGTTATAAATTGAGTTGCATTTTAATGAGTGAAATAAGTATTTGATCCCCTATCAATCAGCAAGATTTCTACCTTATACAGGTAACGAGCTGAGATTAGGAGCAGTCTCTTAAAGGGAGTGCTCCTAATCTCAGCTCGTTACCTATATAAAAGGCACCTGTCCACAGAAACAATCAATCAATCAGATCCCAAACTCTCCACCATGGCCACAAGACCAAAGAGCTCTCCAAGGATGTCAGGAACAAGATTGTAGACCTACACAAGGCTGGAATAGGCTACAAGACTATTGCCAAGCAGCTTGGTGAGAAGGTGATAACAGTTGATGCGATTATTCGCAAATGGAAGAAACACAAAATAACTGTCAGTCTCCCTCGGTCTGGAGCTCTCCATGCAAGATCTCACCTTGTGGAGTTTCAGTGATCATGAGAACGGTGAGGAATCAGCCCAGAACTACACAGGAAGATCTTGTCAATGATCTCAAGGTAGCTGGGACCATAGTCACCCAGAAAACAATTGGCAACACACTACGCCATGAAGGACCTGAAATCCTGCAGCGCCCGCAAGGTCCCCCTGCTCAAGAAAGCACATGTACAGGCCTGTCTGAAGTTTGCCAATGAACATCTGAATAATTCAGAGGAGAATTGGGTGAAAGTGTTGTGGTCAGATGAGACCAAAATCGAGCTCTTTGGCATCAACTCAACTCGCCGTGTTTGGGGAGAAATGCAACTGAAGGTTTGAGCTGCCAAACCTCAGCCTCGAAACCTTAATGACTTGGAGAGGATCTACAAAGAGGAACGGGACAAAATCCCTCCTGAAATGTGTGCAAACCTGGTGGCCAACTACAAGAAACGTCTGACCTCTGTGATTGCCAACAAGGGTTTTGCCACTAAGTGCCAAGTCATGTTTTGCGAAGAGGTCAAATACTTATTTCACTCATTAAAATGCAAATCAATTTATAACTTTTTTTGAAATGTGTTTTTCTGGATTTTTTTTATTATTCTGTCTCTCACTGTTAAACTTACCATTAAAATTATAGACTGATCATTTATTTGTCAGTGGGCAAATGTAAAAAATCAGCAGGGGATCAAATTCCCCCCCCTCACTGTATAATAGCAGTCTTTTAGTACTTGAGAGCCTGTGATGAAGAAGGGAATTCTCTTAGGCACCTGAGGGCAAGAAGTAATGGGTAGAAGATCATTAAAGAGTGTTCCAACTTAGAACTAAGGAGAAATTTCCTGAACGATGTGAACAATTAATCTGTGGAATGGATCTTACCTCTGGAAATTGTGGGTGCTTCATCATTGAAGGTTTTCAAGAAGAGACTGGATAGCCATTTGTCCAAAATGGTATAGTGTCTCCTGCTTGAGCAGGGAGTTGGACTGGAAGACTTCTTAAGTCGCTTCCAACCCTGTTGTTCTATGTTCTTGATAATAAACCTGTAATAAATATACTGTGTAAAGAATTTTATTTTATCTGCCCCTGAATTTCTTGCAATTCAGCATTGCTGTATTCTAGTATTATTAGAGATTATATAAATTTATTAAATTCATGATGTACAAAGCCCTTTTATGCTATTTTTCCCCACAGCAGCAGCCTGCGAGGAAGAGTAGTTGAGGAGAGTAGTTGGCTCAAGGCCATGCAGGGAGTTTACAAGACTGAAGTAGAATAGAACTGAATCTCACAGTCCTAGTCCTGCACTTGAACAACTGTACAAACTGTTTTTTATAGAAGAAGAAAACCCTCTGCCTGCCTTCTGTTTCTACATCTTTGAATATTACCTCCCCTCTTGTATTAGTCAATGCTATATTTTATCTTCTTTTATATTATGAATATTAGTAGAAGGAATACATGGAGCCAATTTAATATAGTTGTTAGAGTTCTAGTCTAGAAATCAGGAGATTTAAATTCTACACTTCCCTTAAGCATGAAAAATAGTTGAATGACTTTGAGCCACTCTCTCAGCCTTACCCTCTTCACAGACCTATTGTGAGGAAAATAGGATTGTGGGTAATCATCACTTGGTAACCATTTATTCAGCGACTATAGAGAGTTACAGTGGTGCTTAATGAGAAGACTAAAAACCAGACCTTGAAGTTGTGGCCATTGCATATAGTCACATTTAGTGATTTAGGACTTGGCAATTGGCATGCAATTATGATGGCCACAGCATCCTGTGGTCATGTGTTCATCATTTATGACCTTCACTGCCAGATTCTAACAAGCAAAGCCAATGGGGGAAGCTGATAGGAAACTGATATTATGTTGAACAACTGTGCATGTGGTTAACAACTATGTCATAATTTGGCACAGTCACATAATGTTTCGCTTTACGATTGCATCACTTAATGATGAGTTGTCAGTCCCAGTTACATTTCTTAACTGTATTGGGTATATTGCCGTCAGTTGATTCTCTCTATCATCCATATATCTATTGTCCTCAACTTACAATCACAATTAGGACCAGAATTTCCATTGCTAAGCCAGATAGTTATGTGAGTCATGCCCAATTTTATGACCTTTTTGCCTTGTTGTTAAGTAATCACTGCAGTTAAGTGAATGATGCAGTTAAGTGAATCTGGCTTTCCTCATTGACTTTGCTTGTGGAAAGGTTGCATATGGCTATCACATGACCCCAGGATACTGCAACTATCGAAAATGCATGCTGTTTGCCAAATGCCCAAATTTTGATCACATGACCATGGGGATGCTGCTATAGTTGTAAGTGTGAGTACTGGTTGTAATTCACTTTTTCAGTTCTATTGTAACTTCAAACGTCCAGTGAATGGTTGTAAATCAAGGACTATCTTTGTGCATGTATATGGGTGTGCACAAAAGTGTATGTTTATGTTTATTAATAAGTAATAAACTATTAATAAGTAATAAACTGGCCACGGTGGTCCCAATGATTAGAGACATACTGGGTGTCATACAAAAAGAATATTGGACGGCACTTAAGAAAATCCTGCACATTGACAAAATTTCCATCTATCAATTGCAA
This sequence comes from Protobothrops mucrosquamatus, assembly GCF_001527695.2. NCBI lineage: Eukaryota > Metazoa > Chordata > Lepidosauria > Squamata > Viperidae > Protobothrops > Protobothrops mucrosquamatus. The sequence continues at coordinate 264,049 of NW_015387091.1, forward strand.
AAGGCACACTGCTTGGATTAGCACATATACTATGCTAAAAGATTATGATATCCTAGGTCCGTGGTGGCGAACCTATGGCACGCGTGCCACAGGTGGCACGCACAGCCCTCTCTGTGGGCACATGCACTGTCGCCCCAGTCCTAGGCCTTCAGCTGGGTTTTATAAAACCTTTTTGCTTTAGGTCTCCACCGCTGTGTGCAAAAAAAAAAAGGTTCAATCAATCAATTTCAACTTCTCGTGGGAAAAAAAAAGATCTCGCAAATTTGGAATTGATTGATTGAATTTTTTAGTCCCACCCAGTCTGCCATTACCACTGCAGCCACGCCCACACAATGGACTACGCCCACCCAATCGGCCACACCCACCAAATCGACCACGCCCCCCCCGGCACCGATGATACATAAGTGGGTTTTGGGTTGCAGTTTGGGCACTCAGTCTCTAAAAGGTTTGCCATCACTGTCCTAGGTTCTTAGGAAGAATTTGTATGAAGGCCAGAATCAACTACAGAACTGGCAGTTGTGACTTAACATTGTTGTGAAGAGAGAATAATAATCAGAATTTAATTCTAGGGCTATTCAAGTATTTCCTAAACTAAAATTATTTAGAAAGACTTATTCTAAAACAACTCAATTGAATGAGAGCATCTGTACTTTTTAATTTTGGTTTGGATTGGTTTTAGCATATGTTTGTTACTGAATGTAATTAGATCTCTTCTGGACACTGGTTCTATTTGACATATCATTTCTGGACAATTTGGTAGTTCAAATGTTTAGAATTAGGTTCTGCTGTTTCATAAATCATTGGCATGCACTTTAATAAACAGATTATTTGGAAAATTAATAGAATGTTACAGTGGTGATATTGATTTCTGGTTAATGATGTTTTGATACTTTCAAGCTATTTATTTTCAAAGATACAAATATTTCTTTAATTAGGATTTTTTAATCACCATCATAACTTCAAATGTCACTAAACAGAGTAGTTGTTAAGCAAGGTCTATGTACAATAAATAATTTTTTTCTGGCCTGAGCTGATTTTAAGAATCTTGACATAGTAGTGTGAAATTAGCAGACAGCAATTCTCCAGCATGATGAATGGAGAATCCACCAATGGGTTAGCTTCGTCTTCTGCCCGTATAGACTAAGTCAGCCAAGTTGCCACACCTCTCTCCCTGGACCAGGAACCCAGTTTCGACTTAGTCTTTCGCCCGAGAGGACACGCTACTTGGCTCTAGGATCCAGATCGCCAGATCAGGTCGTATTTAAGTTATTCTTATTTCCCTTAGAGCGGAGGGGTAGAAAACGAACAGCTGTTCGTTCGCCACCGCTTCAGCCGCTCGGAGCGGATCCGGCAGGCTTTGTTTGAAGCCCCAGCTGATCATCGGCAGGCTAACAAAGAGCCAGTCGCCATTTTGGCACCGCATGGGCTTTCGGAGCGGGAGGGAGGAATCTTCCCCCCGGGTGGAAAGATCACAGCCTAGCCATTGCTGAACCTCCGGATCGCTCGCTATCAGTTCATTCCATCCCCAGCCATAGGGAGCGAATTTAAAGCGGCTGCCATTTAAAAGACAAAGCTTGCAGCTGCCATTTTTTCAAGCTGCGAAATTTAAAAGGAACGACTTGCCAGCTCCCTCTCAGAATCTAACAGGCTATGCATCAATTGTCTCTGAAGTGCAGTGGCGGTAAGCCGCAGCTGGCTCGGACCGGCACAGTGTGATTTAGCTTCAATTCTCTCCAAATTGAATTAGGGAAGTGCACGAGACAGAGAAGCTCTGACCAGGGGAGAGAAGGGGATCGCACAACGCCCCCCCATAGCAGCAAAACCGTCTTCGTACAGGGATAATTGCATCCCCCGTACCAGCTGACCCACTGACAACCCTGCCCAAATTCAATTTATCACGTTTTTATAAAAAAAAAAGTTCCCCTTGGCTATCGCTGTGGAGATCCACCACTGGAAAGGATCATAGGGTCTGAGACAGAACCCGTACCCTTGGGTTGGGGGAACTCGTGCCCGGCCACGGAAACTAGAATCATAGCAGGCTCCTGGAATGTAGTCTTGTCCAAGGCACTATTGCTATGCACGAAATCATATTTCCAAATAATTGGGAAGCATAGCTAGGGCAGCTACCCGCTCCCCTTATACCTGGATGACCAGGGATTGGATGCAGTGTAGACGTTCCCGAGATAGGTAGACCTCGCACCTTCTGTGTCTCTTCACTGCGCCCCAGCGAAGGATGCGGGTGGAGGGAACTGTCTGGCTCTTCCAAAATGTACTGAAAACCTGTGACTTGAAGGGTCCTGACAGACAATGGCAGGCCTGACAGAGCCGACTGAACCAAGGAAGATGGAACGAAGATATCGACCAAATAGTACTAGATACGCCCCGGACAGTCCTTAAATGTGCGATCAGCGTCGCCAAGGCCCTGTAAGCACCCTGAGGGCCGATGAGAGGCCAAAGAGTAGGGCCCTACAATGAAGTGTTGGCCTGCGTAGCAGCACTTGAGGAAATGCCGGATTGGAGCGTTCATGCCTGAACCTCTCGTATGCCAAGTGAGTATTTAATCCCTTTAAATTCAATGATTGAGGTGCATTGTTGTCTGCATTGCATCGTTGTCTGCCCTTGTATCATTGTCTGCCATTGCATCCTTGTCTGCCATCGCAATCAGAGATATCTCGTTGGTGGCCGAGAGAGATCTCAAAGGAGATGTCTCAGTGGTGTGCTGAGAGGGGTCTCAATAGTAAGGAGCAGAGTACTGATAGTGGTAGGGCCACTCAATGGAATGAACAGTTGTACTCAAGGGCTAAACGTGGCTGTGGGACCAAATTAATGGTACTGCCCTCACTCATGTAATGCTCCTGATGGTAGCAGGACCAGTAAGAGCACGTCCTGTGCTCTGGTCAGTGTCGCCGTGGTGGTAAAACCTAAGTTCAACGGTACGGTCAGCTCACAAGTAATTCACTTAGTGACGTTAAAGCCAACTTAATGGTCACGGCCAGCACACTAGCCTTGGCTAGTGGCGGTAGGACCAACCTAATTGTACGGCCACCATATCTTCTCCTGTCAGGATAAGGAGGTAACTCACGCTAGGCCGGGAATTTGTGCGAGCCCAAGGTAGCTCTTTGCAAGATTGCAGACGGAATTGAATTCCATTGCTGCCTTCCTGTGTCCTGATGAAATTCAGTCCAAACGGACAAGACAGGTTGCTCTGCCCCTAAAAGGAGCACTCTGACCGAATCAGCCAAAAACAATCGCTGCCTCTCATGCAGCGTGACTGCGTGGTGCCCAAGATGGGGACCACTACTGGCGAAAATGAAAGAAAGCATCTCCAAGAAAAACAACACAATCGCTGCCTCCCCTGCAGCGTGACTGCGTGGCGCCCAAAATGGCAACCGCTTCCGGCAAAAATGAAAGAAGCGATTCCAGCCGATGCCTGGGGGCAGACAACAACAAACGATCCGAAATCGCTTGAGAACCTGCAAACGACAGGCCTCCCAAACAATGCGAAAAAGCAAGCGAACAAGGGGAATGATCACGCCTCCACGAGGCCTCCGCCAGCGCCCGCTAAACAGGCTGCCTACCAGGGTGAGTTGGAGGCTCCTATATGAAGCCTCAATCCTCTAAATGGAGCGATTTCATGCTGCGCTATTAAGGCACAGCGACTGGAGAAAAATCCACAATAGATGGAAATAAGAAAAAGGGAATACTACCTGATCTCTCTCTGCCTAAAGACTGAGCCAATCTTACCACGTCTCATTATGGCGAAGACTAAGTCGAAAACTGGTAGTCCTGGGCCAAGGGAAGAGGCGTGGCAAAAGTTGATTGACTTAGTCTCTGGGCAGGAAGACAAGTAGTACTGCTATGAAAGGGGCGTTGTCTTACCTGAACGACTTTTCTCAGCATGACGATGGAGAATCCACTCCCACCCTTAGGGCCTGTCATGTCCTGTGTCAGGGAAAACAGAGCCAATATATTTGAATCATAGCCAATAGCTGTGCCTCAGTCGAGACTGGGTTCCTGGTCCAGGGAGAGAGGCATGGCAACTTGGCTGACTTAGTCTATACGGGCAGAAGACGAAGCTAACCCATTGGTGGATTCTCCATCGTCATGCTGAGAAAAGGCGTTCAGGTAAGAACGCCCCTTTCATAGCAGTACTTTTCTTATTATAATATAGTAGTCTAGCCTTTACAATTCAGTTTATTGTATTAACAGAATAACAGAGTTGGAAGGAACTTGGAGGTCTTCTAGTCCAACTCCCTGCTCAAGCAGGAGACCCTATACCACTTAGGACAAATGTCTGTTTAGTTCTTTCCTAAAAGCCTCCATTGATGGTGCACCCACAACTTCTCCAGCATGATGAATGGAGAATCCACAGATGGGTTGATCTTGTCTTCCTGCCCTAGAGACTACGTCAATCAATCTTTGCTATGCCTCTCTCCTTAGAGTAGGAATCCCCAGTCACAACTTAGTCTTTGCCCGAGAGAGACATGGTAAAGCTTGGCTCTTAGTCTTAGGCAGAAGCAGTGATCAGGTTGTATAGTTATTGCTTTTTTGTTTCTCTCCCATTCCCTTTACTGTGCTGTGAACAGCGCAGCGCTAAACCGTCCAGTTCTTCAACAGGCTTCGCAGGCTTCAAAGGAAGCCTCAAGCCTCGTCCGTTTTGGTATAGTTCATTGCGGGCGCCATTTTGGGCGCTGTGTGGGACGCTTACTTCACTCGTTCTTTTTTCCTTTTCTGCGCTCGGTTTGGGAGTGTATTGGAAAACTTGGAAATTTTTCATGCAGTTGGTTTCCTTATTCTCAGCTAATGGAAAGATTTAAATGGGATAAGAAGAATTATGAATTAGGAAAAGGGTAAAATTGAATTTGATGTAGAGCTCTGTACAAATGATATATTGCTAAAATATATAAACTGATTGAAAATGGAAACAGAGCAGGTTAAAAGATTGTATGATGAAATGGGCAAAGCATATTGGATACAATATATAGTTGGACCAATGGGACAGTATGTGGAAGAAAGTTGAAATTTATATTGAATTATAATCTTACAGAGAATTTTTATAAAATGATGTGTTGTTGGTACATGACACCAATTGTCAAAAATATATAAATGAATTTCAAATATTGGTTGGAAATGTAATCAAATTGAGGGAACATTTTTTCATCTTAGATGAACATGGAACAAAATGGAAAATATTGGAATCAAATATTTATTTCAATGCAGAAAATTTTAAAAGTGAATGTATAAATTAAACCAGAGGTCTTGACAAACAAATGAAGACAACCTTTATATGCTCACAGGTGAAAGCACTTAACAAATACTGTAACTGCAGTGGAAAAATAGATGGTAAAGCTGGTGGAATTGGTAGAAATGATGAAATTGATAGCTTGATGAAAGGAAAGACCTTGACAGATTTTATTTTACCTAGACACCATTTTTGAACTTTTTGCGAGAAACCAAAAGAAGTGAAAAGTTGATTTTGGGATTTGACAATTAGAAATATAGAATTTCTATCTTTAGAAATATAGAATATATTAATTTTATTTAAATTTAGAAATTATCAAAATAATGTACACAAATATTAATCTTAGAGTAAGAATTTGATTTTTTTTGCTTAAATCTATACTAAAAAATAGGAAATAATTCTTTTTCTATTTTTCTTTTACTCTTTCTATCTTGCACTTTCACTTTTTCTCTTTCCTGAGATTCTCCTTTTTCTTTTTTCAAATCTTTTTTCTCTTTTATAACATACACACACTTCTGTGTCCCATCATGATCATATACCTAAATTGATTGCTTTATGTTATAAATCTGATGTCTTGTGACTGAATTTGAATTCACCAATTGACATGAATATTTTCCATGAAATGAAGAAATATTCATAATTCTTTGCTTCTGAAAAATTATTAGTGTAAAAAGCCCAGCAAGACACATTATTCAGTAATGCAAGTACTCCCTGCTAAGCTTGCTTATAAGGTTGTTGAATTAATTTTACAAGATTACTTATAAATCTATTTGTATACCGTTAAAAAGTGCCAATGGGGATAGTTACTTTCTCCATTATTTCTCATCCAGTCAGTCAGATGTTATTTTAAATTGTTGTCTTAGGTAATATGAGAGACCAGTATATTTTTGTTATGATAACCTAGTAGTTATATAAGTTTATTCTGAGCAAATATGAATTAGAAAATGGCAAATTTAAATTCAATAAGATATCTTGCTTTTGAACCACTTACAGGTAGTCCTCAAGTTACAAGTGTAATGGAGCCTGCCCATTCTACTTGTAACTCGAAAACTTGTGGGAGTGAATCTCATACCTCAAATGAGATTACTCCCTTGCTCGTTAAGATGCACATGGCTCGTTAAGTGAACATGAGGTATCTCAGGGTGGGGAAGACCATGGAGAGCCTAGTGATGGAACAGGCCCCCAAGGTCTTTCCGACCCACTAAGATACCTCATGCTTCCCCTTCCCTTCTTGCCGCGCTGGACTCACCTTGAAAAGATCCGTCTCCTCTCTGCCGCGTTTCCTGCTGCTGCCGGGATCTGAGCCCGGGGGACGCTTTCGTGCCCCTCCAGGGGCCCAATCTGGGCACCAGATGTCTTCTCCAGACTGCTGCTGCCCAGATCTGAGGCTGGGGACGCTTCTGTGGCCCTCCAGTGGCCCAATCCGGGTACCGGATGTCTTCTCCAAGCCACTGCTGCCCGGATATGAGGCCGGGGGACACTTCGGTGGCCCGATCCAGGCGCCGGAGGCCTTATCCAGGCTGCTGCTGCCTGGAAAGGGGCCACTGGAGGGTTGCGGAAGTGTCTCCCAGCTCAGATCTGGGTGGGAGCGGCCTGGAGAAGGCCTCTGGTGCCCAGATTGGGCTGTGGAAGGGTCCCCCGGCTTCGGTTCCTTTCTCTGTTGCAGAGAACAGAAGTCTAAAGTACCATGAGATCATGTGAGATCAGTAGTGTGAGATCTTGCCCCACTGATCTTGCGTTAGCTTAGGCCTCCACTCTCTGCAAATGCACCAAAGGCCTGGAGCAGCCAAGAAAGCGAAGCATCTTGATCTTAGCAAGGTGACTATTGAAGGCCTGGTGCCTAGGAAGATCCGGGCCGTGGATGGGGAGGGAGGGAATAACCAGGGTGAATGTTGCAATGCCACTGCGGTCGCTCGTAAGGGTGAAAGACTGCCGTGATGCTGCAATATTCGTAATTTTGGGACTTTCTCATAAGCACTAGGGGACGCTTATTGCGTAACTTCGAACGAGCGTTAAGTGAATGCTTGTAACTTGGGGATTACCTGTATTCTGAAATTTTCAGTCTTCTGTATAAGTCCACATTTTATTACTCTCAGCCTACTTCCATTGTGCTATATGTAGAGTTACCTTTTATCAAATGTTTCTTAATATGGTAGCTAAAAAAAAGGTAGCTAAGAAAGTACAGTAATTGATTATGTAACTATGGGTATAGCAAATGGAATTTGTTAATTCCAGCATTATGTTTGCTACAAAATTACTGTATATGCTTGCTGTAAAGTGGTTGTTAAGCAACAAATCATGTGATTGCTTTGCTCAACAAATGCAATCCTGGCACTCCCGGTTGTTGATGTCAAGCAATTATATAGGTCATTAAGCAGACGGAGTTCCAGGTATGGAACATGGGATACTTTGCAGGGGGGGGGAACCCTATGAGGCTCCACATAGGAACTGAAAATCCTCCCTGCTGAAATGCAAGCAGGATTTTAAGCCCCTGAGCAGAGAGGTGCTTGTGTGCACCCTGTGGCTGGCCTCCCAGGGCCTCTCTCTCTTTCCTGAGGCACTCTGTACTCTTTATCTTACCACATTGACTCTCCACTATTTGCTTGGATTTTGGCTCCCTCTTACTGGTGGCTGACTGAAAGAACTGCCTGCCAAAGGAGATCAGCTCTCCTCCATGCACAAAAGGGAACTTCTTTAGTAGAGTGCAGGAACATGAGTGAAATCTTCAGGATTTTGGCCCCAATTCTGCACCCACAAAAGGAGTTCAGCTTCCCTCTGTGCTTGGAAGGAAACTCCTTTGGCGGGGTGCTGGAACAGAGCTGCAATCGTTGGGATTTTGGCTATTTCTGCCAAAATCAGCCCTCTGAAGGAGTTCAGTTCAGTTCCTCTTGGGAGACAACTTTTTTTGGCTTCAGATTTGAAGTTGTTGCATATCCCTAATGGTATGAATACTGGCATGTATGCTTTCTGGGGCCCTACTTGGTGAAAACTCCATGATATAAAATAGTTGTGTCAGGATTCTTGGGGTATAAAAAAGGTAAAAAAAGATGCTAATAAAATAGGTAAATGCTAATAAAAAAGGTTAAAAAAAGGTAAAATAAGATGGTAATTTAGTGTATAAGTAATACAAGAAAATTATTGTTTTCTTAAATATGTAGTAATGAATATGGATGTAAATCACGAAGTGCATTTTCTTAAAATATTTTTCAAAGTGTTTGTTCAGCTTATTCTAACTTTTATTTTTCTCTGATTTTTAACAATTCATGTCTGCTGTTACATTTCTGTTTCATTCATTTTGTATGCATTTTAGTAACTATTAATAATATTCCTGCAAATTTCCTACAGTGCCTGTTCATACAAAGAGATTATACAAGTGGGACTAGCTGTAAATAAAATTTGCAGAATGGCAAATTATTAGCAAATATAAAGTGAAGGTTTTAACATTTCCTAGCTGCTGTTTGTCTGCATGTTTATAACAATCTTTATATGCTGCACCCGTTGGACAAAATAGCTCTGAAATCCTTATTCCTCAGTCCAATTTACGATACAGGTTTCACTTAACTCATTTAGATAGTGGCAAATTTTCAAAGTGTGTTATTTGGTGTATCTTTCATGCACTGCTTTGCTAAATCTAAAGAAGTTAAATAGGTATAACTTTCTATTAAGGTTATTATTATTATTACTTATTATTACTTTAATTTATACCCCGCCCTTCTCCCGAAGGACTCAGGTTATACAATCTAGTCTACAAAAGTGTATTTTGGCTTTATACAGAAAATATTTTAAATGTAAAGAGAGTTTATTAAAACATATTAAAAGATGTAAAACAGCCCAGTTTTTCCCAGATGCTGTCTTTATAGGAAAAAAACCTTTATTTTTTCTAGGATCCTTAGTGGAAAAATGACACACTTGAGATGAAGGATGTTCAAGGAAAGATGGGAAATTACGGAAGAAAAGAGGAAGGAATTTCTTCTGAATTATAATTAGATATTTCACAGCAGTGCTTTATAGTAGCATTGTTATAGTCAGTTCACACACACACACACACACACGATCTTAAAGTACGTATTAATGTTTGTGATGATAGCATTTTATTTGCTCACTCAGCGCACAATTTGGAATGCTATTGTCCTTTGGCTATTTTCAAATGTTGCATAATTCAGATCATTTTCATAAGTGTGATATCAGAGTATAAGATAGAAATGTGCTATAGATCAGCGGTTCTCAACCTGTGGGTTGCGACCCCATTTGGGGTCGAACGACCATTTCACGGGGGTCGCCAAACAACGCAGTCCGCCAATTTTTTCCCCTTTTCAATGCAGTCCGCCATTTTTTTTCCCTTTTCCTTAGCTGTGCTACTCCCTCTTATTCTATTGGCTTTTGAAAGCCAATAGAATAGACTCTATTCAAGAGACTCTATTCTATTGGCGTTCGAAAGCCAATAGAATCTATTGGCTTTCGAAAGCCAATAGAATAGACTCTCTTGAATAGAGTCTAATTCTATTGGCTTTCAAAAGCCAATAGGAATTGTCCAGGCTGTCTCTGCCCTGCTGAGCCTGGCAAAAGTCCCAGTCTGCAAACGGTGCTGCAAGTTGTCTGCAGCTAAGGTGAGCTTTCTGGATGCTTCCACCCCTCCCTGCTGAGCAACTCCTAAATGTAAGTAAAAGAGGGCCAATGGTGGGGGGTGGGAGGCCGGTGGGCGCAGGGAGGGTTGCTGGCGCGCGTGGGGCCTGGCGGGTGCTTACCTCCCTTGGGCTGGGCCAGCTGGTGGCCCAGCCAGTGGTCGGCCTGCGTCCTTGCTGCCGTTTGCCATGGCCGCCCAGGAGCGCCTGGGCCTGCCGGCCTGCCACCGCACCGAACGTGCGGTGGCCAAGGTAAGGCTAGCGGAGCAGCGGCGGGCGCAGGGAGGGTTGCTGGCGCGCGTGGGGCCCGGCGGGTGCTTACCTCCCTTGGGCTGGGCCAGCTGGTGGCCCAGCCGGTGGTCAGCCTGCGTCCTTGCTGCCGCTTGCTATGGCCGCCCAGGAGCGCCTGGGCCTGCTACCGCACCGAACGTGCGGTGGCCAAGGTAAGGCTAGCGGAGCAGCGGCGGGCGCAGGGAGGGTTGCTGGCGCGCGTGGGGCCCGGCGGGTGCTTACCTCCCTTGGGCTGGGCCAGCTGGTGGCCCAGCCGGTGGTCGGCCTGCGTCCTTGCTGCCGCTTGCTATGGCCGCCCAGGAGCGCCTGGGCCTGCTGGCCTGCCACCGCACCGAATGTGCGGTGGCCAAGGTAAGGCTAGCGGAGCAGCGGCGGGCGCAGGGAGGGTTGCTGGCGCGTGTGGGGCCCGGCAGGTGCTTACCTTCCTTGGGCTGGGCCAGCTGGTGGCCCAGCCGGTGGTCGGCCTGCGTCCTTGCTGCCGCTTGCTATGGCTGCCCAGGAGCGTCTGGGCCTGCCGCCGCACCGAACGGGCGTCTTGCTCCGTGATTGCCGGCTCCGCACAAAAGTTTTCTTTTTCTTTCCTTTTCTTTTCTAAATTCTACCCCCCTTTCTCCCCCTCTCCTGTCCCCTCTCCCATTCTTTTCTCTCCTCTCCTTCCCGGCGGCGAGATTCGGCCAGCTGAGGGGGTCGCTCTAGCTCGAGCAGGAGAGCGATCTCTATGCTCCTAGGTCACGTGTGGTCACGTGGGTGCGTGCGTGTGGGTCACGTGGGTGTGTGCGTGTGGTCACGTGTGGTCACGGTGCATGGGGTCGCGGCATTAGGAAGGTTGAGAACCGCTGCTATAGATAGTCCTCGGGTTACGCCAAGAATTTATCCTGTAATTTCCATTGCTAAGTAATGCAGTTGTAAACTGTAATGTTACATGACCACATTACTTATTGATGGCAATCCTGGTCATTCCCGTTTCTGTAGTTAACAAAGGACCAACAGGTTGTTAAATAAGGCCGTCACATAATTGTGACATGGGAAGAGATACAAAACCGTATCCCAGGGTAAATGGGCCAGTGGGTGAATACTGTGGATAAGTGTTAGGGGGTACAGCTGGGCAAGGAGATGCTATGGATGCTATGGAATATGCATGGGTGAATGGCTGTCATTGGTGCTATAGAGTGTGGGCAAGTGTTGTGGGGGATGCTATGAAGTGCAGGTTGAAGAATGCTATGGAATATGAGATCTCCATGCTGCCTTGCAGCTCTTCAGGAAAAAAGCAGTAAGAGCTACTTGCAGGAGTGGCTTGTGACTTCCTGCCAGCTTCCCCATTGACTTTACTTGTGGAAAGCCGGCAGGGAAGGATGCAAATGGTCATCATGTAACTGTGGGACTCTGCAACAGTTGTGAGGGTGAGTTGTCAAGCACCTGAATCACAGTCATGTGACCATGGAGATGCTGATATGGCTGCAACTTCTGAGGATGGGTCATAAGTCCCCCTTTTTCAGTACAGTTATATTTTTGAACAGTCATTAGGCAAAAGGTTGCAATCCAAGGACTACCTGTAATCATATTTGTTTCCCATTTTTCCTGAATCCTTGTGTATGAAGTGAGCACTGAATGCCTTTTTTCAGTTCATATAAACATTCCATTTTTCAGAATCTAAGGAGTGCAAAGTGAAAGTTGAAGATTATAAATTTCAGTCCATTAAATAGTATTTTTTTGTTTTTGATAAAATTAATTCTGCTGGTATTTATTTCCATTGAAACCAGTTTAGAAACTGAAATTCATTTATGTTTTGTTAATGATGTAATAAACAGTCATTTATCAGTTTAGCATGCTATATTTTGTTGGACGAAGGTAGATGTAATCTATTCAAATTCAGTTTTGTAATTCCATTCTGATTATACTCTATAAAATGTTCTGTGTCCTAGTTTTAGAGAATTATTTTCTCATGTCTTTGAAAAAGCCTTTCTTCTATGTTAGTAAGATTGTCTCCATTTGCTCCTTTCACTTTGAATCCTTTGTTCCAGATATTTTACTATATTTTCAGAAAGTCATTCACTAGAACTTGGGTGAGGAAAAGCAACTGGGAAGGAGATGTTTCAGGAATGCAAAGGGACTTGAGACATAATATGTGCATAATATTTTTAATATTTACATAAAGTTACTGGAGAAGGCTATCTATGAGTAGGGTATGATACCATCAGTGTACATTACCACCTGAGGCTATACAAGAGATGTCTTATCTATTTCTGGAAACAGTCAGAGATGGGATGAAACAGGCTGTAGTTGAACCCAAGCAAGATAAGAGTTGCTGTTTATGTAGCAAGGTTCTTTGTTAGTGCTGATATTTTCTATTAACAAGTTGGTGCACCTGATCTATGAAGCAGTCAGAGATTAGACATGCCCCCATGTTGTTGTCTTTCTAGAAGTTAATGAAAACTGAGTATTTTCTATCAAGCTATTGATTTAACAGCTAACCAGCTTATGTAATGTAAGATATAAGTTGTAATGATGGAAATGACTCAACAGGGTCTGTATCTCTTTAAGAGCCTTGGTATAAAGGGAAGGCTTTGCTGATGTGTTCTCTCTTCCGTTTCCTGCTATAACTGTGTTTTGTTGGATCCTGCTGTATTAGCACCTGTATGTATATTGGTCCTGGTGTATGATATTGTAGATAGTGTAAGATAAACCACTATTTACTATAGACCACTCTTTATTGTGTTTACTCCTGGGTTATCTCGCACAATAAGACTGTGCACACTCTGATAGGTTATGGACCCAGAGAGAGGAGAAACCCAGTGAGAGCTTGACCCAGAGCCAGAAAAGCTAAGGCTTGTGGTTTGTTGTGATTTGTGGTGGTAACAGGCAACACGGAGTCTGTCAGCGTAATAGAAGGAGGTTTTGTAGTATCTCATCTGAATGAGACAAACTACCTCTCCTGGTGTCTGAAAATGGAGATGTAACTGCAAAGGGAGGAGTTGTGGTTGATAGTTGCTGATCCACCTGCAGACCTGGATGATGGGGACCGGAGAAAGAATGAGAAAGCAGTGATCAGCATCATCCTGAGTTTGGAGGATAGCCATTTGATACATATAGACAGAGTATGGAGTTGGAGATGCTATCTATGTTGCTGTTAATTACAAATACATGATACATATTCTGATATTACTTGTTCATTTATATGTTATTTATGTATGTTATTATTTTAGTTTTAGTTTAATAATTTTTATTGTAGACATTTTGTTTATATTACAGATAGTCCTTGACCTACAACAGGCCACTTAGTGATGTTTGGAAGTTAGGACAGATCTACCTGGTTTATAGATTACAGGACAGATCTTACAAACTGGCTCCAACTTTACAACGGCACAACCCCCCCCCCCCCCAATTGCATGACTGCATGCTGGATACTCGGCAATCAGTCTGCATTTGTATTTCCAACATTTTTGCTTAATGACTGCAGTGTTTGCTTAATGACTGTGATGAGCACTTTATAACTAGTAGTCACTAATGACTGCTGGGAAAAAAATTATATAATCAGGTCATTCATGTTGCTGATCCATTTTACAACCAGCAGGCTCTATTACAGTCATAGGTTGGGGACTCCCTACACTGTGGATTATATTGTTCAGGTAGTCCTCAACTTACAACAATTTATTTAATCACCGTTCAAAGTTGCAATGGCACTGAAAAAAGTGATTTATGACCAGTTTTCACACTGCCGATCATTGCAGCATCCCCATAGTCACATGTTCAAAATTTGGGCATTTGCCACCTGGCAAAATCCTGGAGACATTTGTAATGTTCCCAGCTGGCTTCTAACAAGCAAAGTCAATGGGGGAAACCACATTCACTTAAAGACCACTTGATTCACTGAACAAATGCAATGATTCATTTAACAAGTATGGCAAAAATGTTGTAAAATGGGACAAGACTCACTTAACAACTGCTTTGCATTACAATGAAAATTTTGGGCTCAATTATGATTGTACATCAAGGACTACCTGTATTTTTACCCGGCCATTTTATGCCTGTACTATGCAGTTAAATGCTTGGTAATATTTAGCTTTCTTTCTAGCTGTAACATTATGATAATGGAGTTCTTACCTTTAGGAAAATAGATGCAATGATTTATATTAGCAAGTCAGAAGACTTTGCTTTCCTTTTTTTATTCTGAATAGCAGACAGACCAAGACTATAAACTTCTCCTTTTGTGTATCCCATCAGTAACAAGTCCTGGACTTCAAAATATAGAATTTATTTTATTTTATATTAGCATTATTGTAGTAGTTAATAGTGAAAGATGCATAATTCAAAGGAGATATTATGTTTAGAAATACAAACTGGTCCACCAAATAATAATAAGTTGCATTTTAAACCAACATATAGCATTGCAAATGGAAAGTAATCAGCTTTTTTGAAACCTTAAGTGTACAATATACATTCAGCACTTTTTTGAATTAAAATTAATGTTTCAAATAATTGCAAAAATTTGAGAAGCACAAATAAAGGCAAATATATGTGTTCCAGGATAATGTCACAAGATCCAGTCTGGGTTGGCCACTAGGACCAGAGGTTTAGTCTTCTGAGCTTTCAGACTCGTTCTGGTGCCCATCCTCAGGGAACTTCTCTCTCATTAAATGTCTTGTCCCGGTGACTAACCCAGATTGGATCCTGCAAATTTGAGAGTGCCATCTGTTTCACTGCACATTGCAGAAAAGATTAGAAGACTATGATGCTTTTAGTTTTAATATATATTTGTGAATTAACTATAGGTAAGTCTTGTGCTCCTAACTTTTGTATTGCCCTTGAGTGTACACACTAGATCAGTAAACTTGAGATATATCACTGTGTATATTCTATTCTAAACTGCTGCAGGATTTGAAATAACTGCTCAGCTATTGAAATGTTAGAGCACCACTGATTTAACAACTCAGACATATTCCCTTGTATTGTTTCAGAATTTCTGGTTTTTCTAGAAGAAGTCAAGGCTGTTAACAATAAGGATTTTAAAAGTTTAAAATATATGAATACAATGCAGTTGTGTTTACTAATATTAAATAAATATATAGATATGCAGCATAATATTTAACCGTGATGGACATGTGACTGATAATTGCATTAATACACCAGCTTTGACTTCCTATAATTTAATTACAAAGTTTTTTCCTATTGTGATAAAATAAGTTACTTTTGTATGAAAAACTATGATGTGTTCTTTGTTTCTTGGTAGATGATGATGTACCTGCAGATATGGTTGCAGAAGAATCGGGTCCTGGTGCACAAAATAGTCCATACCAACTTCGCAGAAAAACTCTTTTACCTAAAAGAACAGCTTGTCCTGCAAAGAGCAATATGGAGGTATTAAAAAAACATGTAGCTTTTTAGAGTAGATAAATAATACTGTGGGCATAATCTAGTCCAGAGAGAGTTGTCAAGGGAGCATATGTAAGAATACCAATATCAATAAAAAAATCGATGAAGACTGGTTGGGATGCTTGACTGTATCTACCGTGTTTTCCCGAAATTAAGACCCAGTCTTATATTTATTTTGCCTCCAAAAGAGACACTAGGTCTTAATTTCAGAGAATGTCTTACCTTAGGACCAACATAGCCAGGCCTCCCACACCCCGACACCTGTTGCACCGCTGCCTAACTTCTTTGCATTGTGCCGTTGCTGCTCCTCCCGGTAGAACATCGCATGGTGCTTTGTGCCATTTCTGCTGCTCGTGGCAGGACACTGTGTGGCTCTTTGGGCTGTTTCTGTAGCGAGCAACAGAAGCAGCCTGAAGCGCTGCGCAAGCAGCCCGAAGCACGCGAACAGCAGAAGCTGCCCAAAGCACCATAAGGCGCCTTGCCAAGAGAAGCGACAATAGTGCAATGCGCCACATGGCTTCCGGCCACAAGTAGCGGCAAGTGGTCTCAGAAGTCAAGTAGTGTCGCGACATGTGTCGGGGTGTGGGAGGCCTAGCTGTGCTGGTCCTACCGGTAAGGTAAGCGGGTGCAGGGCGCGTGGGGCAGTTTCATCCCCCCTACCCCCACCCTAGCTTGATTTTTAGGAGAGTGCCTTGCCCCAAAACTAGGGCTTAGTTTTGGAGTAGGGCTTATATTAGGCCTACCCCCAAAAATCAAGCTCGGGCTTACTATCAGGCTGGGTAACTTTTGAGGGGTAGTAGCTAGAAGAGCTGCTTAAAATGTTTTTTTTTCTTGTCAGGGTGCTTCTACTTCAGCTACAGAAAACTTCGGCCATCGAGCAAAACGTGCTAGGGTATCTGGAAAATTACAGGATTTATCAGGTAATAACTGTTTTAAGTAATCTGATTTTAATAAATATCAGATAAGATAAAGTAGTCCTATTTGCCAGGTAGAAGAGAAAGATTTTTAACTGATAGATGCAGTTAATATCGTGTTTCCCCGAAAATAAGCCTGAATCTTATATTTATTTTTGGTCCAAAAGAGCCATTAGGGCTTATTTTTGGGGGATGTCTTATTTTTTTCATCACAAGGCCCAGTCTGGCCAGCGCTCCCCAGGTGACTCAGGTTTCTCTTGGTGGGGGAGGAAGGCTTTGGAAACCGTCTTTTCATTTACATTCATCATCAATATTGTAATCCGTCCCTTTATTTTTCAAAAAAATTATTTGTATTTACCACGATTAGTCTCCTTGAATGTCAGTGTCAACTCTGCTAACATCGGATGTTCTTGCTTTGACAACAGATGGAAATGCAGCCTTCTTTATTGCTTTTAGAGTTAGTTGATGCTGGGAGGGGGAATGTGGATGAGATTCCAGCTAGTCATAACAATAATAACTCAGCCCTGGGAACCCAAGGTCATTGGGCCCAGAGTTGATAGAGTTTTGGCAGGCTGGGGAGAAAGCCCGCGCTTCAAGCTAATTGGGGGAATGTGATTTATGACTGGAGGAGGGAATTGTGCTTTGATACTTTGTATCCAGGGGAGGGAAATTTAGTTTTTGGTTTCGACTATGTAGTGCCGATACTTTGTTTCTCGAATAAAAGATTCTTTAAGGTAAACAATGCCTCAAAGTTCTTTTGAAGAGTTTCATCTGTCGGAACCATGAAATTAAACTAAAACCTCCAATTTTTACCTATCTTGGAGTCCTGAGCCCCAGTCACTGTCCCTAGAATTGAGGGATAGACCAACAAAGATTCGAGGAAGATCTCAACATGGAGAAGGAAGGAGTGCCTGAAACCAGCACCCTGGCAGTGGCTGCTACCTCAGAGGAGGGCGCGCAGGCCAGTGCGGTGGAGAAGGAACTTTTTCAAGTCTCAGAGGGGGGCAAGACCCAAGCTGCGAGAACAGCTGATCTGGCTGTCGGGATGGACCTTGCCCAGTGGAGACTCTAGACACCTCGAGTCGGCCTTGCCACAATCAAGTGCTTTGAAGGCAAACGGTCAATCTGCAAGGAGGGGCTTCCCGCAAGTCGCATTCCCCAGACCAGTGAAGAACCATGAAATTGACTTACTGCCGAGGACTCGGTTGAGTGGAAGTACCTGTCCGCAGTCCGTAGTCAATCAGTGGAGACGGTGGCAAGATTTGAGGAGCTAGAGATGAAAACAACCCTCCTGTTCTCCATACGCGAGCGATCATGATGATCGGTGAGGCAGCCATCAACTGATGCCAAAGGGGAAGTCCCAGCCCCATCTGTGCAGGTCAAGTAGCTTCCCCATCCTCGAAGCCACTTACCATGGCCTCCAGCCCCATGGGGAGAGATAGCTCCAGTCGTCGCCCCTTCGAAAGCCCAGATCTCTGTTGGCGAGATAAGAGCCCGAGCTGTCACTGGGACAGCCGAAGCCCGGATCGACGTGCTTACCAGCCACACAGCCCAGGGCCCATAACACAATGGGGGATGTCACAGCCCCCACAGATAGGAGGCCAGCAGTCGCTGGCAGTGTAGCTCCCGAATGTGCAGCAGCAGATGGGGGCCTTGCAGCAACCGGGGATGATGCAGCCGCCAGGGGGTCAGCAACCACTGGGATTACAGCAGCAGCAGTGGGGCTGGCCGCTGTCTCCGAACATGCAGCAAACGCTGAGGGGCCTGCAACTGATGGGGATCCAGCAACAACGACCTCGGGCCTCGGGGGCCTACAACTGGGGATGCCACAACCGCCCGCAGATTAGCAGCAGTGGGGGTGGCAACAGGCCCCGTGCATGCAGCAACCACTGAGAGGCCCGCAGCAGCTGGGGGTGCCATTTCAGCAGCCGCTGAGATCATTGGGGGTCATACAGCAACTGGGGATGCCATAACCGCCAGCAAAGCAGCAAGAGCCATGGGGGTGATAGATTTGAAAGTACTAGTGGACTCTGGATGCTCCCGGTGCATTATTAGCTTGTCACTTGCCCTGAAAATGGACATACGAGCAAGACTGTTCTCCAAATCCGTGAGGTTTGAGCAAGCCGATGGCTCCCTAATGGGAGGAACTTTAATCACGCAATTGACTGAACCCCTATGTTTAGAAATAGGTGAGCACTGGGAGTTCATTCGTTTCATGGTGGCTCCGAAAATGACTGAGGCCATGATCCTAGGGCTAGCCTGGTTAGACAAATGGAAGCCATTTATCTGATGGGAGAAGGGAATGAGGATTATGAGATTATCTATAGGACCCAAGCCCCCCCTTAATGGACGTTACAGGAGAACTTAGCCCACCCAATGAGCTAGCACAAATAGCTGCCTTGTCTCAACCAGGCGAGCCACTCATCCCCAGTAAGTACTGGGGCATAGTGGAGGCGTTTGGTGAGAAAGAATGCAACACCCTGCCTCCCCACCGACCCAATGATTGCTCTGTCAAACTGTTATTGGGAGCCAAACTCCCACGACCGAGAATGTACGCTATGTCCCCCCTTGAAATGGAGGAGATACAGCAGTATGTGGACAAGAACCTAACGAGGGGATTTATTGAGCGGGCCAATTCTGCCATGGGAGCCCCATTGTTATTTAAAGAAAAGACGGGTCGCTTCGTCTCTGTGGATTATAAAGGTCTGAATGCTGTAATTGTGGAAAACAAATACCCCCTCCCCCTCCTGAAGGACTTTACTAACTCACCTGGCAAAGGAGAGTGTCTTCATTAAGTTGGACTTGAGACAGGCATATTACCGGGTGAGGATAAAGGAGGGAAATGAGTGGAAGACTGCCTTTAATTGTCCCATGGGGAGCTATCAATTTAAAGTCATGCCGTTTGGACTACAGGGGGCTCCAGCTGTCTTTATGCAGCTGATCATTCAGGTACTACATGACCATTTATACAAAGGGATTTTGGTGTATCTTGATGACATTCTGATATACAGCACTAATATGGCTGACCACGTAAAACTAATGAGAGAAGTGCTAAAGAAACTGTTGAATGCCAAACTTTATGTTAAACTATCAAAGTGTGAGTTTCACCCAACCCGACTAGATTATCTTGGCTACAGAATTTCCAGCGAAAGCATTGAAATGGACCCGACCAAAGTGAAAGCCATAATTGAATGGCAGCCCCCAAAGACTCGCAAGCAACTCCAGAGCTTTCTGGGATTCGTCAACTTCTACCGCCAGTTCATCCCCTCCTTTGCTGAAATTGCCTTACCCCTAATGGAATTACTGAAAACAGGCAAGGAGGGAGGAAAGCCATGTCCGGGCCAACCATTAGCATGGACTATGAACTGTCAAAATGCTTTTGAGAATTTAAAAAGGCTATTTGCGATCGAACCGGTTTTAAAGCCCAGGAAATCCCTTTGTGATTCAGGCCAATGGCAGCAATGTGGCCGTTGGAGCTGTGTTATTGCAAAAGAACCAGAATGGGACCCTACTACCCTGCGCCTATACCTTGAAAAAATTCACTGAGCGCGAGAGGAGGTGGGCTGTGTGGGAGAAGGAAGCTTTTGCGATCCGATGGGCTCTATTAAACTGGAGACACTATCTAGAAGGGAGCAAGGTGCCTTTTGAGGTATGGACTGATCACAAAAACCTAGAAGCACTGAAAACTCCTCGCAAATTGTCCCCAGAACAAGTACGATGAACGCAATACTTTAACCGGTTTAATTTCACCCTAAAGTACATACCAGGGGGAAAAAAAACTTCTTAGCTGATGCTTTATCCAGACTGCCCCAGTACAAGAGCTAGCATGAAGAGGTTAAGGAGGCAATTATTTCCACTCCACAAACTGCTTCTCAACTCATGCAGCGCAGAGTCCCACCTTCAAGAGCCCCAAACCCCGATGACCCTGAGGCAAAGAAAATAAAATGAGAGCTCCTCACCAACCAATGGTTCAAGGACAACCAAATCTCCCTAACTTGCAGGGATGATTGGTCTTACAAAGGGGGAAAGCTGTACTTGCCCACGACCCTCCGCCTTAATGTCCTCCGTCACGGCCGTGATGTAAAACAGCCTGGGCACTTTGGATATTTAAAAACACTTCACCTCATCCGTCGACAATTTTGGTGGCCGCGGTTGAAACGGGACATAGAAAACTATGTCTCGAGTTGTGCTGTATGTGCCACCATGAAAAGAATTCTGGGGAAAACCCCTGGGTTATTACAACCGGTGGCAGATCCTTCTCAACCATGGGAAGAAATTGCTATGGATTTTATAGTAGACCTACCTGAAAGTAGGGGAAATACGGTCATTTGGACTGTGATAGATCTGTTTTCAAAGCAGGCTCACTTTATTGCCTGCAAAGGGCTCCTGTCCGCCCAATGACTAACCAAGATGTTCCTGAAACACATCTTCAGACTACATGGCGCTACAAAACAAATAATCTCTGATTGGGGTGCAGTTTACAGTTGGAGGAGTTTTCTTAAACTAATTGGCTCATCTCAAGGACTATCATCGGCCTTTCACCCATTTACCAATGGGGCGGCTGAATCTGCGAACTCAATGGTGGAACAGTATCTTCGATGCTATGTGGATTATCAACAAACGAACTGGACTGACCTCTTCCCTTTCACAGAGGTGGGTTACAATAGCTCTGTTCACAGTAGCACCGGCTTCACACCTTTTAAAGTGGCCACAGGAAAAGAGTTCAGCCCAATACCCGAATATCCTGAAGGACCCTCTGCCTCCCAAACTCTTGATCAGTGGGTGAGGGGGTGGGAAGAAGTCTGGAAAACCACAAAAACTGTTTTGAAAAAGGCTTCCGAGACATAAAAAACAGGCAGATTAAAAAAAGGGCTTCTCAAAGGTCATTCCAAGTTGGGGAAAAGGTTTATCTGTCCACCAAATATTTACGGCTTAAATTACCTAGTAAGAAATTAGGACCGAAGTACTTAGGACCGTTCCCCATTGTAAATATCATTAACCCAGTCATGGTAGAACTAAAACTTCCCAGGCTCTTAGGGAAAGTTCACCCTGTTTTCCATTGTAGCCTGTTGAAACCGTTTCGGGATTCCACCTTAAGACCTCCCCCTAAGAAGGCACCTGGACTTCTCATAGTGGCAGGACAGACTCACTATGAAGTAAAGCGTATTCTTGATTCAAGAATTTTTAAAGGGAAATTGCAGTACTTAGTGCAATGGAAGGGATATCCGTTGTCTGAGGCCACCTGGGTGAAATCTAGCGATGTAAAAGCTGACAGACTCATTAATAGGTTCTATAAAAAACATCCTAACAAACGAAGAGGCAACCCCTAACCTGTGCTTTTGTTTGCATTACAGGATTTGTTCTTTTTTAAGGGGGGGGGGCAGATGTCAACGCTGCTAACATCGGATGTTCTTGCTTTGACAACAGATGGAAATGCAGCCATTTTTCTCTATTGCTTTTAGAGTTAGTTGATGCTGGGAGGGGGAATGAGAGTCCAGCTAGTCATAACAATAATAACTCAGCTGTGGGAACCCAAGGTCATTGGGCCCAGAGTTGATAAGAGTTTTGGCGGGCTGGAGAGCTGGGAAGAAAGCCTGTGCTTCAAACTAATTGGGGAATGTGCTTTATGATTGGAGGAGGGAATTGTGCTTTGATACTTTGTATCCAGGGGAGGGGAATTTAATTTTTGGTTTTGACTATGTAGTGCCGATACTTAGTTTCTCGAATAATAGATTCTTTAAGGTAAACAATAAGTTCTTTTGAAGAGTTTCATCTGTCGGAATCATGACAGTCAGTGGGAAGGCGCGGTGTGAATTCTGCGCATGAGCCACAGAAATACAAACACTCGCACCCTCAAATCTCACACTTCCTCGCTCAGGGTGCACCACTGCTTTACAGGTGCGTTCAACTTTGTAGCTCAGCTAAACTCTTCAGCTGCAGTGGGCTGCAGTTCCCATCACCTTCAGGAAACCTGGGCAATGGAAACCTTAGGCCAGGCTCCTCGCACCTGAAGCAATCCGGCTTGCACAGAGTCAGGTTGGCCATCGCGGGAGGCGTGGCCCATCCCCATCCTCCAGCTCTGCTGCACATGTGGGACGAGCCTCCCACGACAGCCAACCTGACGTTGGGCGAGCTGGATTGCTTACAGGGAGAGGCTGCGCGTTGCAGCAGGATGACTGCTAAGGATGTGCATGGATCCCTGCAGCTCCTGGAGGCTCCGAGCACTGTTTTTGGCACCACTCGGTTTCCCACCCCACCCCCACCAGGCTGATCTGGTGGGCAGGATTGCCTTCTGCCTTCCCTGCCACTGCATTGGCAGCTGAGGGCAGCATGGCAATTGAACAGTGGCCCCACGCTACGAATGGGGGATAGAGTCCATTCCCCAAACCTCAGCCATCCTCTCCACGGCGTGCTGCAGCTGATCCGAAGCGGCCAGCTAGGCACCAGAGTGCTCCTGAAAACAGCGAGGCAGATGGGCACACAGACGCGCACACAGATGCACATGTAGACTCCACTGTTTTCGGCAGCGCTTTGATGCCTGGCTGGCCGCCTTGGATAAGGGACGGATTACAATATTGATTATTATTGTAAGCGAAAAGGCAGTTTCCAAAGCCTTCCTCCCCCAATGAGGGAAACCTGAGTCGCCTCTCATAGTGAGACGTCTTGGGATGCCCAGATTTCTTTCCCACCCTTCTGCAGAGGAAGAGAAAGCGGGCAAAGCCTGTGGGACAGTGCAGGCCACCTCTGGAGGCTGCTTCGTGATGAGGGTGAAAGAAGCTGATAGTTGAGGCCCTGGCCAGTTCCCACCCCTGCCTGCCTGCTGGATTCCCCAATCCAGGGCAGGGATAGAAAAGAGGCAGCCTCTGCTTGTCTCAGGCCCCGGCTCTCTTAACATTCAGACCACCTTGCAGCGGCAGCACTGGCAGCAGGCAAGGCGGGGGGGGCACACGATCCGGCCTGCCAAAAAACATGGTGGGACGGAGTGGGCGGGGTGTCAAGTAGAGCTTATTTTTGGGGTAGGGCTTATATAAGGCCCAACCTCAAAAATCAAGCTAGGTCTTATTTTCGGGATAGGTCTTATTTTTGGGGAAACATGATAGCACTTCTGAACAACACAATCCTATGAGTCGTTTTAGAAGGAAGTAGAAAAATCTCATCTTATAGAGATATAGTAAAGAAATGTTCCAACCTTAAAACACCTATTTTTGTGTGTTCTGAGCATGAATTGTCTTTTCTAAAATTCTGTTTCAAGCATGAGACAAAACTTAGTTGTTTCAAGAGGTGTCATTTTGAGGCTGTTGCAAGCACTGTAGTTGAGCTGATATTCCTTGGCTTGTGATTGGTCCTGCTTGTTTCCTCAAATTTATTATAGCTTAGCCACATTGCAACAAAAACCAGCAGCATGTTCTTGCTATTATTAGCTTAGACCAATGACATTATGTGGGGATGAATTGTTGGAAAGGAAACAGTTAAAATATAGCTGACAGAAGATTTTAACAGTTGCATGTTGCTAGCCTGTTTTGTATACCAGGGCTTTTCAACCTTTTCACCCATTGTACCACTTTTAGGATATGGCAACATCTGAGTACCACCAGTCGCCTAGCAAGGTATCAAAAACTTGAAGACCAAAAAAAAAAAAAAAAAAAAAAAAAAAGGGAAAAAGTGATAAAGTACAGGTAGTCCTTGACTTGCAACAGTTCGTTTAGTGACTGTTCGAAGTTACAATGGCACTGAAAAAGTGCCCCCCAAGCCACAGCCGAGCAAGACACCTGCCTGCCCACCCGGCGGCGCTCTTCCTCCTGTCCGAGGTTTTCATTGTGAGCATTTCTGTTGAGGATTGCCAGCGGGGGTGGGGGGTGTTTGGTTTTTATTCCCCCCGTCTGCTGGGTGATTGTAGCATGTTTTGGTCACTTCACATGACCCTGGGACACTGTGACCGTCAAAAATATGAATCAGTTGCCAAGCATCTGAATGTACATCACAAGGCCCTGGAGATGCTGCAACATTCCAGCTGATCGGCGCTTCTTCTGGGCTCAGCAGAAGCACCAGGATCAGTGCTGCTTTCCAGCTGATTGGTGCTTCTTCAGGGCTCAGCAGAAGCGCCAGGATCAGCGCCGAGCTCCAGCTGGAGCCTGGCGCTGATCCTGGCGCTTCCACTGAGCCCTGACAGCCCCGAAGAAGCGCTGATCCTGGCGCTTCTGCTGAGCCCTGACAGCCCTGCAGCTCCAGCCATCTCTTGCTCAGGCTTGTGCAGTGCTGCCACCGGTTCAGCTCATTCCCCTCCCTCGCTACCACTTTGCTAGGATGGTCGCGTACCACCTGCCAGGTGCCAATGTACCACAGGTGGTACCCGTACCACTGGTTGAAAAGCCCTGATATAGATATCCATTTTCATGAATGTTGCCTGGTGCTTTATTTTGCAGGTTGATAATGCAAAGATGTATGTACACTAATTCACTTTGCACAGAAGTATTGCTAGTGCTGTTGAATAAATGTCTAGCACAGTGCTAGTTTGGTTGATGTGTATCTGCACATTATCTTTGTAGTAATGCTAATATTTGTTTGTTGATTTATTTTATTAAATTTATGTGCTGTTCATCTCACTATCAAAGTGCCTCTGTGCAGCTTAAGTAGCAGCAGGAGTCTTACCCATCCCCCCTTTTCAGCCTATTGCCAGCTATATGTGCAAATAACTAGAATAGCCTGGAAGAAAAACTGGAAAAAATAAAACCCATAAACCCTGCCTACAGTAAATTGACTAAAGAGATTTTTTTTATTCCCAAAACTGTAAGCAAACCGTTTAAAAGAAAAGTATTAATGTCAAATAAATATGAAGAATTTACCGTAGTTGCTTTCTTTGTAATCTTTTGACTGAGTGTTACAAAGAAATTTATTTGAAGAAATGGAAAAATCTCTTACATGTTCTTTGTTTGTTGCTTAATGTGCCCTTTCTTCCCATTGCAGTTGTACCAATGGGCCCTCATTTATTATTTTTATTGTATTTAAGCAGCTCGAGCAAAAGGAATAAAATATATAAACCCATTACATTAGAAGAAGGTCTTTGAGGAGGACATTCCATTTGGAATGAGGAATTCTTTTAGGAACGTCTGGGCGTTGTAATGGAGAACTTTTTATCCCCTCCTCTTCCTATATTTTCCTATCATCCAGACAGCTGAACTTACACTGGTCCTGAGTGCTATGTCTTTAGAAGCTCTCCCCTCATACAATACCATGCTGCAAGCAAAGCTATTTTGAGTATTCTTTTGTTCTGCATCAGCAAAGTTGGCCATCTACCAACTTTGGTTCAACTTTTGTATGATAAGGTTTTGCTTACATATTGTCCCCTTTGTATAGAAGTCTGCTGTTTAGTTATTCACTAAATTGGGAGTTAATGTAGAAGCTAATTTCTCCTATCGCAGAAAGACTGGAAGATCTCCACCGGCCATGTATATCTCGACTGTTATGAATTATTCAGGAATGCGAAGACTGGATTTTGGAATATGAGCTTGCCTGCTTTCATGGCTCCTTACTTGAAATTAAGAGATATCCAAATCTTTGAGTGATTTCTGTCTACATTGTGCAAGTATCAGGAGAATTAAAAAAAAATTCAGAAATTTAATGTTGTTCACTGCCTGTCCATATTGATTGCTAAGCTTGGTGGTTTGTTGTAATTTATCCAAAATCTGTCAGCATACCTAGGTTTTATGCTTTGGTAAGTAACCTACAAGCTGCTTCTTCTAATAACATCTTTTTCAGTCAGATCATGAATATAAGAAAGATACAAGATGTCCATGATCTTTCTTGATAAAAATAATCCAGACAATTCAATCCTGTTATTTTGTATTTTAATAGCAGCACCTGCAGAACAGTATCTTCAAGAAAAATTACCTGATGAAGTGGTTCTGAAAATCTTTTCATACTTGCTGGAGCAAGATCTTTGTAGAGCAGCGTGTGTATGTAAACGCTTCAGTGAGCTAGCTAATGATCCAATTTTGTGGTAAGTGAAAAGATAATTCTTAATTATTCTGAAATATGCTACATGTTATCAAGCACCATAAGAAAAAATGAATTCCTACTTAGTTGTTCCTATTACCTTGAATGGAAACAGATATTTGACTTGCAAGAAATTTGTTTGGCACATGCTTCAAACTGTATGCCTACTTTTCTTTAATGCATCCTGTCAGTCTAATTTGGCTGATCACGGAAATTTTGCTATTTTTTAATAGAAACCTATTTGTACACTCAGAATTGTGGAAATGCTGTTGAAAAATCCAGAAAAGATTTCTGAATTCTCCATAGTCAATAGGATTTTTGCTTTCTCTAATTTTATTTCCACCATTGTAAAAGTATGCTAATAATGTTCCGATTATCTCCATATCAGTATATATTTAATACTAACTCTTAAGTAAACCCCTTAAGTTAAATTTTACTACTAATGACTTTAGGGAAACATTCCTAAAGCTTTACAGTCCTACTTGGTTTCCAAGCCTAAATAAGATTAGCCAGATGCTGCCACCTGCTGAGGTGTAAGGACTGTATTTAACATAGTTTTTGAATGTTGTTTTTAAACAAATACAAACAAAAGATTTGTAAAATAGAAAAAAAATCAGCCACAAGAAAAAAAATAAAACAAAACAAAAAGCTATCAAAGCAAAACAATAATAAAAATATTTAGAGGACTGTAAATAACACTATACATCTAAAAAGGCAGTTCATATGTCATCAAAAACTTGATTTTAGCTAGCACCTAAAATAAAAAAGCTCTAGCTTTAAAAGTTAATGATCTTGAACACAGAATAAATCATGAATCAATGCTAAAATGTGGAAGTTCTTTCACCTCTTCAGACATTGATTCAAGGAAGGACTATTTCATAACAGGAGTAATATATATCTGTATTTGCAGAATGCATTCTTTCATAAACCATCATGTAGTTCTATGAATGCTGCTCAGCAGTTGCTTGATTTAATTTTCCATGTAAAATTCCAGGAAAAAGGCAGTACATCTTGCTTTTATACAAGGATCTTTAGTAGAACAAGAGGATTAATTTGTGAAGGAAAAAGAGAAAAAAAGAGTTGATAAACAATTTCTGTTCAGCCAAATGCTTTTATAGACCTATAACCTTAATTCCTTGTTCATGTTTGCCCTTGTATTCAAAGAAATTTATATTAAAAATTACTCTTAATGATTATGATTTCATATAATTTTTATCTGTATAATTTATATCTGTGTTCTCTTAAAATTTATTTGCAATTTTCTATTCATAATGTCTTTATTCAGGAAGCGATTATACATGGAAGTATTTGAATATACACGTCCAATGATGCATCCTGAACCTGGTAAATTTTATCAAATAAATCCAGAAGAATATGAACATCCAAATCCATGGAAAGAAAGCTTTCAGCAACTGGTATATATATGTTTTTTAAAACCTTATTTATGTTGCATGTTTACAATGAATGAAATGCTGAAGAATAGTCAAGAGTAGGGATACTCACATTTATTCATCTGCTATCTTTCAATCAGTTCATAGTTTTGAGATCTTGAGTTGCTCTACTACCATGATAGCTTCATTTCCTAAGTCCCTGGTTCAGTTTTATATTCTCAAATCATTACATTTAAGTTCCTCATTTCTACGCTGATGAAATATAATTCTTGAGATGTTATTTGGTGCATTTAATATACAGTTCTTTGGGCTGAACTGCAATGAAAAGGGTGCCTTTTATTTTGAGAATAAAGTTCTATTGGGAGCATATTAATAGAAAAACTTAAAAACTAGGGAAGGGAACTGATCAAAGGATATTAAATAAAAGACAATTAGGTGTTTTTTTTAAAAAACAAAACCAAATGTATGTCAATATTGTAGTATACAGGTAGTCTTAGGGACCATATTTGGTTCCAGAAACATTTTATTCAGCAAAGTAATAACTAACTAAATCCACAACTGTACTTCGGACCTTACTTCAGCTTTCCTTTGCTTTGCAGACCTGCAAAGGTCATAAATGCGAGGATTGCTCATAAAATTACTTTTTCATCACCATCACAACTGTGAATGGTCGTTAAATGAGGCAATCTGTAAATAAGGACTACTTGTAATACTAATAAAGTATAAATAACATTGAGTGAGAACTCAAGAATTTAAGTCAAAAGTGATTACTAAAATGAGAAGGTTTGATACTCAGCACACATAGATTCTATTGTCACATAATTTGTGAAATCAAGAAAAGGTAAATCAAGAATAGTAATTAATATGACTAATTCAACAGGTTGAGAATTCTTAGAAAATAATTTTATTCATAGTCTCTTTTATTCATAGTCTTCCTCATTTTTGATTTGATTTTTGATTTTGATTTTATTAAATTTATACCCCGCCCTTCTCCCGGAGGACTCAGGGCGGCTTACAGCCAGTTTAAAACAATAGTACAGTACAATACAAAATTTAAAAAGATTTAAAAATAACTATTCAGATTTGGCTGCTCCTACTAAAAATTTAATTTAAAACCCCTTTAAAATACCCCTAGGCCAGT
>NW_015387091.1:295126-356062 GCF_001527695.2 Protobothrops mucrosquamatus
CGAGTAGAGCCCTGAGGACCGGAGCGCCCACACGCTTGTAAGCAGCGTGTGCGTGCTCCCCAAACCCGATATGGTCCTCTGCTCCCGCCGTATCTGCCCCTCCCACTGACCGTACTAATCGTCCCACCCTCTCTTGACCCCCTAACCACCTCCCCCTCCACTCCCACGCCGCGTCCCTCAGACAGGCTCGGCCTTAGCCGACAGTGCCAGTGTATTTTAATATATTTAATATATTTAATATATTTAATATATTTTAATATATTTGCCAGTGTATGTAAAGCAAGCAGTAACATGGCTTAGGCATTGTATAATAGCAAAATGCATAATATTATTTTTCATTCTTCATACATTATTGAGCCAGCTTTATGGCAAATTCCAGTAAGTTTTAAAGAATGAAGTTCACTGTATTTCAGACCAAGGGCACATTCTTCTGGGAGTCCTATGATCAGTGTTGCCTTTTAAAGTTGGAAGCACCTTAACAAGATTCTAATTAGGTCTGTTTCCTAACTCCCACCAAATTATTTTCATATCTGTTCTTGAATTAAAAAAGCCTGAAATTTAGAACCATCTACTGAGCACAATTAATAATGTATTGAAATGATGTGAATTACTTCCAGGTGTTTTGCAATGCAATATTTAACACATGTGTGTTATTATTTCTCTGTTTCTCTGGTGTAGCTCAAAAAGTACAGTTTACCATAACTTAACATTTTTTTTCTCAAATTTTAGTATAAAGGAGCACATGTAAAGCCAGGATTTGCTGAATATTTCTACAGCAACCCAGCAAGATACAAAGGAAGAGAAAACATGCTGGTACATCTTAAAATTACCCTAATTGATTACTAGTATACTTTTTCAATAGCTATTTATCTCTAAACAGTTCCTTTGTTTTCTTTTAGTATTATGACACCATTGAAGATGCATTAGGTGGTGTACAAGAAGCTCACTTTGATGGACTTATCTTTGTTCACTCGGGCATATACACAGATGAATGGATATACATTGAATCTCCTATAACGATGATTGGTGCAGGTATTCAATTTGAAAATATCTTAGTATCACTTGCTTTAATTAGCCATTGTATTTAACTTTCATAAACAGAGCCATTTGCTTTATAGTCATGTGAGAAATACCAAGACAACAAGCTACAAAACTAATACGTTATTTTTTACTACACTAAGTTCCAGACAGCACTCTTTATTTCATTTCATATTAGGTTTTTTTTGTTTCTGAGGAAACATTAAAACATTGAACAAGCTCCCCCCTTCTTCTTTTCCACAATAAAGTTCAGCCTCATCAGATTTCTTTCTTAGAAAGAGACCAGCATTTAAGTTGTTTCCCTTCTTTTTAATCCAATGAATATTTCAAATAAACCCACTTATTTTGCAATAGCTGGTTTCTCTTTTTTATGATTATTTTATTGTTCTTTCTCTCTTGAGCTAAAGTAGAAATGATTATATATTTTGCACTTTTGATAAAACTAATTCACTTTATTTTTTGGTTCCTATATTTTATACTGCATATTTTTGTTGCTAAAGCCTTTCTACTGACCTTGACAGAAGCAGCTTAATAAACTGGAGTTTCCTTAGCAAAGGGATGTTAATTATAAATTTCCTAATTGTGTTCGGGGTTTTTATTTTTGTGTTCTGCAGTGGAAAGTCTTCTGTACTATAATGGAAACTTCCATGCAGTATTTTACCCCAATGTTTTTCTACATTGGATACAATTTTATTGTCAATAAATTTTTCTTTTGTCCTTAAAATATGTTATTTTAGTTTAAAGATGCTAGCCTTGCCCCTCACATTAACACAGAATTGTGTTGAAACAAATCATGAATAGGCTGGCCACTTCTTACTTTATGTCTTTTTTCTGACAGTTCGTTCTCCCCTGCCCCCAAATGGACAGGCACATAAAGAAATTAGACGTAATTTAAGATCCTAAGCAAGCCAAGATCTTGATAAATGTAGTGGCTTATATATAAAAAATAAGCAACTGTTTCCTTTTGGAACATGCTAATACATTATACTAAACAGAAAACAAATTACATTATGATGTAGTATTAAATGCCAAAAATAGAGGAGCGCAGTGGTTCACATGGTTAGGATGCTGGGTTGACTAATAGCAATGGCAGGGTGAGCACCCATCATTCACTCCAGGTCCTGTCAATCTCACAGTTTGAGAACAAGTTATCACCAGTAAATAGATAGGTACCACTTTGGTGGGTGCATTAATGGGGACATGAAAAAAGTTCCTAACTGGGTGTCCTCTAGGCAACAGTGATGTCACCAGCTAATCCTTTCAACCCAGAAGTGCCTTAGATGCTTCTGACACAAACATGACGTGCCAATAAGGAAAAGACAACCCTGCCAACTTTGAGGCACTAGAGACTAAGATATTGTGGTTGGTTGCACAGTCAGCCAGATGTTTAGACTGGATTTCAAATTTAGGTCCACCTATCAAGTCCTTCCCAAGGACCTGGATAGATGTTGTTATTTAATAATATTAAAAGTGCCTTTTGAATCGACTGATATAATTATTGGGTTAATTAAACTGCAGATACCTTAAAATCTTCATTCATTCATTTGCAACTGAATCAAACAGCTCTTCTGGTATCTCAGAACCTGCAGCAGTCAAGTTGTTTAGTTAGGTCTGTGTTAGTTGGAGATGGAAGATATATATATATATATATAACCTTTTTCATAGCATAATTTGCCATTCAAAATTCATGTAACCTGCTTTCCTCTTTTCTGAAGGAGTGAGAGGGAAGGATATATCCGGTGGTGGGATTCAAATATGTGAACAACCGGTTCTCTGTGTGGATGCCGCTTCTGGAAGTCAATTCTGGGCCTGGGCAACAAAAAATTAGCTACCAGCTCTGCCGAAGTGGTGCAAACTGGCTGAATCCCACCACTGGATATATCTCTTCCCCAAATAGCTTATAATAACTAAAAGAGTAATATTTGTGGATAGGAAAACACGATGGGAGAAAGAATAATAATTTCCAAGTGCTGTTTTCCTAATCTAATACCAATGTAATGTAGTGACTAAGGTGCAGGAAAATTGGGGTTCTAGACTACTCTCAGCCACAGAAACTCAGATGTGGCTTTGGGCCAGTCACTGACTAAGTCCAAAATGTCTGAATAAACATGTATTTATATGTATATTCCAGGCTTGTAATTAAAGCCAATAGGAGCCAGCAAAAATATTTAATCATCTGCTTGGCCGCCTCCAAATCAAAATCTTAAAGTACTCCCCTGAATCCATTTAACTCCCATGGACATTAATGGATCTTCTGGGTTGTATTCCATTTTGCCTGAATTGATCACTGCACACAGAAGAAAATAATGTTTGCTGCCTCCAGAAGAGCATTATTTGATTAAAGGTACTATTTCCATGAAACTCTTTTGTTAGTTACATGTTCATATGAGCTTGATTACAATTCATTCTCTACTGCCAACTGGGAAAGTGCCAATAGAAGAGTAAACAGTGGTCACACCTCTGTAGCAGAGTAAAGGGAAAGGAATGGAGCCACTTGCCTTCAATGGTTCTCAGTGAAAGGATCTTACTGCTCATTAGCCAAGACAACAGTCATGCACCTTGGGAATCTGAGCCCAAGATGCCCCTACAATCTCACATTGCTGGTACCCTGCAAGCAGACAACTCTTCCTACCTTCCCAATCCCTTTCCCAATTAATGGTTGATGGACGTTTTAGGTTAAAGTAGCCCTACCATTGCCTTTAATTTCTTTGCTTCTTGATCATTATTCTTAGCTGTCCATTGTGATCATTTGTGAATTATAAAACTGGCAAATGCATAGCGGATTTCACCTCTTTTGGTCAAATGTGCAATCACAAATCTTCCTACTGTGGCTGGAGCATATTCTTTGTTAGATCGTTTTTTCTATCATTCTACCAGACAGGACCAAAGAATTTACTTTTATGTCTCTAGGTACAATGAA
This sequence comes from Protobothrops mucrosquamatus, assembly GCF_001527695.2. Taxonomy (NCBI): domain Eukaryota; kingdom Metazoa; phylum Chordata; class Lepidosauria; order Squamata; family Viperidae; genus Protobothrops; species Protobothrops mucrosquamatus. The sequence continues at coordinate 299,085 of NW_015387091.1, forward strand.
AGACCGTCTCTTGCCCACTCTGGTAAACATCGTGTTCATCATGTTCTCTGAGATTTACACTTATGGTTATATACCTGCAGAGAGCCCAATATAGGATCTTCAACAGTTCAGTACCCCCCCCCCCCATGCATACCATATGTCTAAGCACTGCTACTATCATAGGGTTAACGCATATGTGGTTGAATTAATTTTGAAAAGTCTCTATAGTGGTATTCTCTAATCCCTCTAACACCAGTTCTTCCATTTATGGATTCTTCTTATTAGTAGTATTCATGTTTTTCCAGTTATGTTCAGGTAGAGGAATTACTCTCAAAGTGAGATCCTGTTATACATTATACTGATTGAAATTGAGACTTTCTCCTTTGATGATTTTAATATCAGAGTTGGTTACCTCATGAGGTCTCACTCTAGAACAGCCAAAATATAGGAAAACAATTCAGTACGTGTAATAGGCTACTACTTTTGTAGTTATTGTACCACTGTGTCTTCTTTTATAATTGCTGAATACATCTACCAGTTCAGTGTTGTACTGTTTGACCTCCCCATGCTCTTGAGATTTTTTAAAAAAATGAATTGTTATGATCCTTCACCATCAAGGTATTTTGTTTCTTTATTGGGTGACTATGCCAGTTGTACATTCCTATGCTGAACTATCTCCCTGTGTAACTCAAGTCCCTCTCCTCCTCCTATCAGATTTTTAGGCTTGAACTTTGCAGAAGTTCCCAAGATATTTAGGTCAAATATGTGATCACAAATCTTCCTGCTGTGGCTGAAATGTATTTTTCACTAGATTGCTTTTTCAGTCATTGTGTCAAGCAACAATAAGGACATATTCTGGCCAGTTTTTCCTAATCAGTCTAGTAAATATATTGTTACTCATTATGATTTCTGTGATTTACATTTATGGGTTGGGTGCCTGCAGAACTGTTAAACTTCAGTTTGGTATCTGTTCAATAAGGCATGGCTTGATAAGAATCCTTATTGTATGTTAATAAACAAGGTCATTTTAATTTTGCTATGCCAGTATGAAAGTACCCTTCTTGTACTGATAGTCCTCAAGAAACCACAGACCACTTAATGAATGTTCAAAGTTATGACAGATACCCCAAAACTACATACGGCCCTGTTTCAAAGTTACAACAGCTGCAGCACTCACCCACCCCGCCTCTCTTCCTTCCATCCCAACAAGACCCTGCACTGCTTGGGCCTGCTCCCCATTTCTCTTGGAAGCAGCTGCCATTTTCAGCACCCTGACAATTCCTTGCAGAAAATGGCAGCCGCTTTTGGAGCTTTCTGCTTTGATCAGCTGGCCTTTGCAAGGCTGCAAATGTCTCCTGGCTTTTGCTAGACTTTGGGCAGTTAGCTCTGCATACAAAACCGGCAGCTTCAGGATAAACTTTTCAAAACCTTTCCCTTGTTTAATCCCTCCCTCTTTGAGGAAGTCACAGTTCTTCAATGAAGAAAACACAAAAAACTGGAAGGGTTGGACTTTTGCTGTCTCCCCACCCCCATCCCTCACAGCTAAGTGCTAAAACTAAACTCTCTGCCTCTGCTCTCTAATTTCTAACCCTTTTAAAAACCTTACCTTAATTCCAGGCTGAACAGTAAAGGGATGGAAGCAAGCAAGCAAAGAACATCTTTCTGCAGCTTTTTGCCTTGAGGAGTTGCTAAAAAAAAAAATTCAGCTCCAAAAGTTTAGCTGACACTGGTCCTTGCAAAGCTGTTTGTGTGACTTAAAAGGCAAGTCCTAGTGGATCCATTGTCTCTCCTATTTTGCTGCATGTGTACTGTATCCTGCTAAACTTTTGGAGCTAATAGGGAGAAAGTTCTGAAAGCTAGAGAACTGGTCCTTTTTTTACCCCAGAAAGACAGACCACCTTGGCAGGAGAAAGGGTAGGAGCAGAATTAAGAAAGGCAGGCACACCCAGTGTTTTCCTTCACCATTGTTTCTCGCTGGAAGACAGTTGTTCAGCTGGCCAGCATGCTGTCATAGGAAGTACCCAGGGGGTAAGAAGCCGAGCATGGGATATCTTGGAGTGGGGGAGGCCTGAGGCAGATGGGCCTGTCCCTGCACTAGACCTCCCAGTATCTCCCTGACCTCCACTTAAAGATCATATATTTGTTTAATGAATGCAACAATAGCTAGTTGTTACTTGAGGCAGTTTATTTAACATTTGTCCCAACTTCCAACTCAATGGACTACTTGTACTCCCATCACTGAAACTGGGTTTTCAAACAGACCACTGAACCTGTTTAAAAAAAACCCTGGAACAATTGAGGCAAAGCTGTAGTGATAGAAAATTGGCTGCATGTGAGTGAACTTTGTTTGTTTTTGTCCATCAAGATCCCATGGAACCCTAGGGCTCCACAAACCTTAGTTAGAAAAGCCTAAATTAAGTTATGCTTTTTCTTTCTCCCATATTTCCCATAGCTTAAACATTAAGCCTGCTGCTTCTCAAACATGGAGCTAAATGGTTACTGTATGTAGTCAACAGTTCTGCCCTAAAATATTTCTAATGTAATCCAACATTTACCATCCATCAGTTTATGGCTCAGTTATAAAACTTCCATTCTTTCTTTGCAGATTATCCAAATCATAGTGGCACATGTAGATGGCTCCAGAGGAGCCATTTTCCTCCCATTATTGCAACTCTGTATTCTTCAGGTACTTGTATTCAAGATCTCCTGCATAACAACAGTTAAAGTAATTACTCTCCAATTACTAGGCAAGTTTATGAGCTAGTTTTAGTATCTCCCTCCCTCCCCCCCAAAATCAAAAAGTGCTGTTTTCATAGAAAACCGATCTATTCCCCTTTACATCACAAAAATACAAGAAATGTATGCAGAATCTTGCCACTTTAACTTGCTCATATATATTATTCTCTTTTAAGAGTAGAATATTTGCTAAGAATTCTTGATTTGTAAACTTAACCATTTCAAAAAAATTTTATTAATCAAAACTCTGAGATACTTATTCTTTGGAAATTTTTCAGTCTAGGTTGCTAGAAGAAAACAGGCATAATAGATATACATTCAGTTAATTGTTTTCCCATCTGCTATCGGTAGGTACTGGTCCTCCAGATGAATAGGAGACAATTCACCCTCTTGGTTTGCCTGCATCAAATCCCTCTGCTGGTGACTGATTTTAAATATTGTTACATGACCAGATTGTCAAGGTTATTTCAGAAAATTCCATAGTAGACTGGTCCATAAACAAACAAGAAGTCCAAGGTTTTTCTTGCACCTTCCATTATAGGTTTGGCATTGACAGATACATTGCTGTATTTTCATTTTTAGTAATCCATACTTAGAAACCACAGCAGTATCAGAATCAACAGCTAGAAATGGTAATTGTATCCTTCAGCAAATTCCACTGGTATAACCCCAAATGTGATCTGCTTACATCATAGGCCATGATGCAATGCCTAACCTTTTGTAGTAGGGTCAAAGTAGACGTCTCAAGTCTCCCAGCAATGCCTTCATTTTATCTTTCTGCTGTGCTTTAGGTCCTCAGCTTGCTACTGCCAGACAATGGGTTTTTTTTGGGGGGGGGCACATTCCAGGTTTGACTATACCTGTTTCATACTTTTTTCTTGATCTTGATAAGCTGCTGGGACCATCTTCGCTTGCAGGAGGAAGGAATGATTGTGATGGGGAGGTAGTGTAAAGTAATGTCAGAAGAATGTAGGGAACACCTTAATTGTATTAGGCATGTTAAACTAGAGAGAGGTTAAAGTACATTCCAGGACCCTCAGGGACTCTTGTTTCCTGACGCCCCGTATCTCAGAGGGTTGACTGAAGAGCATTTGCTTTGTTTCAGAATCTCGAATGAAAACCAAGTGTACTTAATATTGCTGAATAGATTCAGTTACATATGTCATATTCAAACAACATGGTCATCTAGTCTTACATGGTCATCTAGTCTTTTGAAAAAATGTTTTTTTTTTATTGCTTTTCAATGTCCTGTGTAATTTGTGTTTTTAGCTTTGGGAAAGGGAGACTGAAGGTGAACATGATTAAAGCATATAAACATTATAAATATTGTGAAGAACTTTGATAAGTTTTCATCCTCCCAGAACAATAGGATTTGAATTCTTCCAGTGAAGCTTATTGGAAGATTTAGATAAAAGAGATAGCACATACTTAACCTAACTATGTATTTCATGTTATGATCACTAACTTGGAAGTTTAAACAGGGACTGGATATATTCAAAAATGAGAATTTGTGGTGCCACTATTGCTTTCTCTGCATGGTCTATGCCCTGTTCCTCAGTAGTCTTGGCATCAACCAAGAGTCGAATACTTCCTTGTTTCCCGATCTCTTCCCTCTCACCATTCCCCTCAGCTGTCATGGTGTGGAATTTTACGCACATCCCTATATCTCCCAGTTTATTATGGCTGTTATTCTGAGTGTAAGCCAAGGAGCCAAGGAGTGTAAGGGGCAGTGTGCAGTGGTTTATTACCATCAAAAATGTCATCTTATTGAATCTTGTTTCTAAGACAGTCCAAGTGTTATCTCAAGGTCTTGATTAGCAGCATTTTTCCCCTTTTATATGTTAGTATTTATATGTATTATTCTGGAAATACTTACTGATGAAGTCATATAGAATTTAATTCAAATATATGTAATTAATGGCAAAAGTATTTTAAGAGGGACAAATTTAGCTTTTATTTATATTGAATTTGTCAAAATAAATTATAGGGTAGGTGGATTATATGTAAGTGTTCCTTTTAAAAATGTAACATGAAGACCAAAATAGGGATTTTGCAGTTTTCCTGTTTGTACGTTCTGATTTTGTTCTTCTCCATGTGCATTATTTTCATAAAATTCTCTAAAATAAAGTTTCTTTAGTTTTATTTTAAGATAAGGCAGAATATTCTTAACGTTGTATTCATATTGAATAATAAATATCAAGAGGGATTATTTTTTAATAATATCCTTTATTTTTATATTTATATCTTGTATTTAATTATATATTTTATTTCTAACATTATGGCCTGTTTTTCTGATAACAGATGATACCCAAAGCAATTAAGAACAATGTAATTAAAATGCAATTAAGAACATCCAAAGGCATTAAAACTGTATAAATCTCAACCTTTTTGCAGCTTTAATAAGCAAACCTGTTTACATATCAAAAAGCCTGATTCTATGTTCATTGTTTTTAACTTACAGTAATTCTAGTATTTGTATGTTATTGTGTACTATTTCAAGAGTTTTCTTGAGTAGCAACATTCAAATATATTAAGTAATAAAAAGAAAGCTACCCTGATCTCTCCTGCAAGGCAATCCGGTCTTTAGGGGGAGCCCCTGAGAAGGTACTAGTTTATGTTTGTACTTCATACAAAAACTTCCTCTGAATATCTAATCCCTTGCCAGGCTGAGACAGGTTTTCACATAGATCGTTCCCATTTCTGTAGAATTTATATTTTATAATCAGTACTTTAAATTCTGCCCTTTAAATAAACTGGCAACAAGTGCTGTTTTTACTAACAAGAAAGTTATACAGTCAACTGCAGTCCTAGTCAAGAGTTCTAGAGCAACTGAAGTTTGATCACTTTTAAAAAGTAAGCCCATGTAGAGTTCATTTTTTTCATCGTGTGCGGTATAACTAAAGCATACATTATTGTGATCAGATTTGACATTCTAAGAAATAGAAACAGTTTACATACTAGTTCTACCGATGCAAATATATTCTTGACAACTGCAGGAACTAGGGCATTTAAATGCAGGGCAGAATTCAGATTGATTGATTGATTATGTGCCATTAAGTTAGTGTCTGCATAATCTGGCCTTCTAGTGATGCAATTGAGTCCATCTATTTTGTTGCTAGTTCGCATAGCCCTGTGACTTACTTGATAAAATACATGTTTCTCCCATGCTGTATAAATTGATGCCTTTGCTGTCCTTGCTAATGTGATCATTCACTTCTAGCATTTTCCTACATTACTACTATCGATATAGGTACCTGTTTGCTTTATCTGGGCAGCTTGGGTGACCCAGCTGAAAGTATACTCTTGTCCTACACTCCTGTTATTCTTAGCTCATTCCATCCAGGGTATTCTTCCTCACCATCTTAATGAAGCCACATAATGGGGTTTGAGGGGACTGAATCCAGAAGCACACCCAAAGTACAATCCATGTCTTCAGGGCAATTCTCTAGAACAAAAATGAATTGTCCTTCCTTGATCTATATTTGGACTGTTCAGAAATATTTCTTACACATTTATATTGAATTTTGATTTGTCCCTATCCATCCCCTTATCAATATCAGATGGAATGGATACCTTCCTTAGATTTAATGGAAAAAATGTTCCAAAATGACAGCATGTTTCCTGTGCTGAATTTATCTTGAAAATGAACTCTTTCATTTTTACAGCTGGCTAGTTTGTACATTAGCACTGCTGAAATTAAAATTGAAATGATTAATTATAACTTTGTGCTCCTGGTGGTTTTTCAAATAGATATTCATTTGCTTAAACTTAGTGCAGATATAGGTATCATTATAACTTATTTTGGTTTTAAGAACTTTACAATAATATATAACAACCTGAACTCTTTAATACTTTATAATCAGTTTTGTGTTCTGTTTCTTTGCCCTGAATGAGATTATGTTGTGAAGTCAATATTGGCTCATGACAACTCTATGGATAGTTGTTCTCTCTTCAGTTAGGTGACTGATTGTTATTAGAATAACAACCATGACTCTTGTTGTCGTATTAATCCATTGCATTGCTGGTTTTCTTTTGTCTGTGTATTTTCTTAAATAAGCACAAAGATTTTCTCTTTGCTTGTCATGCCCACTGTATGAAAGTCATTGTTTGTAATTTGAGCTTTGATTGAGGGTATAGTTTCTTCTATTAAAACTAAAATTAATGTCTGATTTAAATATGAGAAAAAACAATTTTTGAATTTTTGTAAAATAAAGTTACTGGACTGAATGTCTCAATATACTTAAAACAATCCAAACTGTCATCTGAACTGTTCAATATAAAGTTTGATTTTGAAAAAAAAAATGAGGGCAGATCCTGTGTTATTACTTTTTAAAGGAACTAGAAACTGTGGTTTGTAATTTTCATCTAGTAATTTATTTACAAATTTTATATTTTTGTAAAGCTCCTGGGAAAGTAGCAGATAAAGTTATTATTGAAAACACAAGAGATTCAACCTTTGTCTTCATGGAGGGATCAGAGGATGCTTATGTTGGTTATATGACAATCAGGGTAAGAAGAAACATGGGCAAATACTTGTCTTGAACCTACTCCACTGAAAGAAATGAATAGCTAGTAAAGGGATTTATTGTATGTTATTTCAGTTTAACCCTGATGACAAATCTGCACAACACCACAATGCGCACCATTGCTTAGAGATTACAGTCAACTGCAGTCCAATAATAGATCATTGTATTATTCGAAGTACTTGTACAGGTAAGTAATTTCTTTGTAGAAATAATTAAATAGCAAACATTATTTGTAGATAATATCTAAATTGTGTGTATGTGTGTAATAGAACCTGCTTTCCTAGGTGATGGAATTTCATGTGTTAATATGAACTTTCAACCTAATGAGCTTTACTTTTTAAATGTTTGTTCACTTGTTCCCAGGTGTCCTTAACAGATAATTTATGGTAGGGATATGCAAAAGTTCCATTCTGAGGAGTAGTTGAAAATGTTATGCTTCTTACAGCTCATCCCAGTCCAGCTGTTCTGGGAGTGGTCTGGTAGACTTCCAGAACAGGAGGTGGTTTGTTGTATTCTTACTCCACAGAGCTCTAGAGCAGAGTATTTTGTATATTCTTAATTTAGTACTATAGATTGCTACACTGCTCTTTGTCTTCTGTAAGAAGTAATTTACTTAGCTTAGTATTGTATTTTGAAAGGCCAAGATTACATAAATTGCAATAACTATTCAAGTTATTCTAGTTGCAAAAACAACTGGTGGCATTTGTTTCACATATATTATGAAAGTCAGACACTTACTTCATTTTTTATATGTACAAACTTCATTTTCAGTTGGTTCTGCAGTTTGTGTTAGTGGGCAAGGGGCTTGTCCCACTATCAAGCATTGTAACATAAGTGACTGTGAAAATGTTGGACTCTACATCACAGATCATGCACAGGTAACACTTCTTGCATTTTTCTTTTTTGCTATCTCTTCTATTGTTTTTTTAAGTATTTTAACTCATTCTAAAGCCATTCTTTTCCAACCTTTTAGGGGATATATGAGGATAATGAGATTTCTAATAATGCATTAGCTGGGATTTGGGTTAAAAACCACGGAAACCCTATTATAAGACGAAATCACATTCATCACGGGCGAGATGTTGGTGTTTTCACATTTGACCATGGCATGGTAATGTATATATATATATTTCTCTATGTGCATAAGTACACAAGCAAATATAGATAGATGTGTTTTGCAGACAGATTTTTATGTGAATGTATGTCTCTTGGGAAGTGAAGCTTTTGTGAACATTCAGGATGTTTTTGTTAGTTCATTAGTCTCCTTACCAAAGTAATGAATTCTCTTGCATCTATAGAACAAGTATATAGTATGTTTAACAGGGAAATTGAAGTCAAGAACCTTGAGAAATAATTGCCTTCAAGATGTCCTTATGTTCCATAACTCCTATTCTCTGTGTATTTAAGAGACACAATCAATTGCCACTTAAAAACTTAAACTCTTCTAATGCTATTTTCAATCCTTCAATCATTGCTCAGAATTGTCTCTGTAATACTTGTATATTAATGTGGCAGCTTTTTTCTATTGTCTCAACTTAAAAATATAACTGCAAATTCTCTTTACTTTTCCCCCCCTTCCAATCTTGGTTACAAAGGCACTGTTGTTTTATATTCCAGCAAGACATAAAGTGGGAACTGCAAACAGTGAAAGCTTGAAATGAATGAGTTTTTTCTCTCTTCGTTTTATATTTGGATATGTAGTCGCAGTTGGGATGATGTTTGCATAAATCCCATATCACAGTATCTGAGTTTTGCTATTTTTACAATTACATCTTGACCTAACTGGGAAACTATCATATTTAACATGTACTGAATTGGAATTGTCTACAGTTCCAATTCAGAAATATTTAGTATTTTGATAGGGGTGTATTTGAATTTCTGCTTCTTGGTGCTGCAACAACACAAGACGTTATGTGTTACAAGTTGCCATTTTTACAATATTTGTGTTAGTTTAGCACTTTTTGGAACTGTTTCTTGGTTGCCAGTATGGGTAGTTAGTTTTAAATGTGCTTCTATGTTGGTTCTTTCATTTCAAACATTGGACATTATTGCCAAGAACCTGACTTGAGCTTCCATATTTCTGGCATAAATTATCTTTATTATATTCCCTGAGTGCCAGAAACAATATTTATTTACTAACCGTATGTCACTGCAAAGCTTTGATGCTACTTCTTTTAAAATATTATTGCTAGACAGAATGTTTGCCTTCAGAAAAAGAACAGCAGGCTTGACAGGTCATTCTGTGATTTTATCTAATTTTAATCCAAAGTCAATGTAAAATCCTTTTATTCCAAATTAATAATCAAGAGGCTACATTGACACTTTCCTCTAAAATAAAATCTGATAAAAGTCAGTTTATTAAAACCATACTTCATTACAGATCTGGAGGAAGTTTGGATGTTATGATTTAATATTTAAAAATTTGTTTCAAAATATGTTCTTCTCTGTTTGAATGGATTTCCTGCATTTTAAAAATTTCATGTTCAAAACTGTTAGCATCCTCCAAAGGTATTTTGAAACAAACTCGGATGCATAGACTAACAATAGAAACTTTTCTTTTCTTTTCTTTTTTGGTGCACTATTGAGCTTTTCTTATCCTTTAGACTGAGATCACAAGGAATGGTGATGACATGAGGACTTCTCTGGAAGAGGCAGAAAATGTTGGCCTTTGTTTCAAAAGTTAAACTTAATAATACATCTACATTAACTTTAATACTTAAAAATTAAAATAACATATCAAAAAATCTGCAATGTATTGTGGAATTCAGTCAGCACAATTGGGAAAGAGGCTCTAAGTGTTGCAAAAACCGGATTGAAAGCTGCATGTAGTTTGTAGGCCAGGATTATACAGCTCTCTATCATATATAATTTTTGCTATGTAAATCCGTCTTGTGAAAATAATCTAGGGTTGAAAAAATGGGCTTCATATATTCTACTGCTGTTAAGGGTCCAACAGATGATGTGAAAGAATACAATAACGTTTTTCTTAATAACATTATTTTCATGTCGTAGAAATAAATAATAGCCAGCTCCGTGTAGTGGTTAAAGCACCAAGCTAGAAAATGGGAAACTGAATTCTAGGCTTGCCTTAGGCATAAACCCAGCTGGGCCAATCCCTCTCACTGGGACCTAGGAAGAAGACAAGAACAAACCACTTCCCAAAATGTTGGCAAGAAAACTGCAGGGACTAAAATGCACTGTAAATAAATAGTATTACATATTCTTGTATAGTGACATGTTTCATTACAACTGTTAAGTAGGTGGTCAGAAAATAATTTCTTCCTATTGTTTCTCCTTGCCTCCCAACATTCACTCTCCCCTTCCTCTTCTCTCCCCCGGTCTCGTGTTTAGGGTTATTTTGAAAGTTGCAACATACATAGAAATAGAATAGCTGGTTTTGAAGTGAAAGCATATGCAAATCCTACTGTAGTTCGTTGTGAAATCCACCATGGGCAAACTGGAGGAATCTATGTTCATGAAAAAGGAAGAGGACAATTTATAGAAAATAAAATCTATGCAAACAATTTTGCTGGTGTATGGATTACTTCAAATAGTGATCCAACCATAAGGTACTATCTTTATTATTTACCCTAGATGGATTGCAAAATATTTTCTGTAGGTTATTTTAGTAATTTGAAAATAATCTAGCTTCTAAATTAGCATTTGAAGCAGGACCCAGAAGTTATCTGGATATGAAACCTTGTATTTATTCTAAGCTCTCCAGATTAAGAGCATATTATACCTGCAATTATAACATTTAAAAAGTAAATTGAGAGACAGGTAATCTTTTATTGTGTTGAAGACTATATTGTATTATGTGAATTGTTGAGGAACTAAAGGAAACTATTGGTGGGTCCAGGGCTAAAAATGTTTTTTTCCTCAATGATACCCTGTTCTCTTGCTTTCTCTGTCCCTTGCCGCTCCCTCTTCCCCCTAAGCAGCAGACTGCAAAAAACTCTTGGGGAGGGGCAGAGGAAGGAGAGATCAGGTTGAAGCATTTGGAATTAATTTGATGACCTAGTTTAAAAAAATTCATACCTGACAAAGTTATTTTCTGGTTTTAAACCTTTAGGGGCAATGCAATTTTTAATGGAAATCAAGGTGGAGTCTACATATTTGGTGATGGAAGAGGTCTTATTGAAGGAAATGACATTTATGGTAAACAAATATTTGCTCAGTTGCATTTAATATACTTTGTGACCTATATGCCACCTTTTCTTACATTTTTCCTATTCCAACAGGGAATGCATTAGCAGGAATACAAATTCGAACTAACAGCTGTCCTATTGTTCGGCACAATAAGATTCACGATGGCCAACATGGTGGTATATATGTGGTAAGCATAGTTTTGTAGTAAACATTGGAAGATTCATTATTTAGCTTTATTTTCAATATTAATTGTGTAGATAATTGGGAGAAGAAAAGAAAAAAAAACACATCATGAACATGAATTCCTATAAGAGTTCTAATGTACATGAAAAGGAGGGGTGAGTTTGCTGTCAACATGTGCTCCTCCTTTGCTCCAATCCTTATATACATCTTGGACTGCTGACAAAGTGTGAGCTGTAGTTTGATTTAACAGTAGTATTTATAAAAGAAACTCCTCCCCCCCCACTCCATCCATCCATCTGATTTTTATGCACTCAAGTTCCACTGACTCTGGGCAATTGAGAAAGCAGAATGAGTGCTATTCTCAGATATTATAATATTTCATGTTATGAGAGCATGCAGTTTTGTGTGATTGTGGCCAGACCAAAATATGTGTTTAACTTAAGCAGTGGTGGTGTAGTGTGGGGAAAATAAATAAAGAAGCAGCAGCATTAAGGTGAGGTGAGGGAGAGGAAGGCTCTGACAAAATCAGGTAAGTTGGATCAGTGGGGCATCTAAGGAGGAAGTTAAGGGAAAAGAGGGCTATGAGGATCAGTAGGCAGCCTGGCACGCAGGCCACACGAAGGAGTGGTGGAATGAGAGATGAGGTGCATCAATCTCACTTTACCTGCCCTGGATTTTTGTTTTAGCCAAATGCTGGAACCCAAAATGCTCGATTTTGGTTTGGTTAGAGTTAGACCATGGCCTATCTGAAACCAAAGTTCTTGGTCCCCAAATGTTTGCTTCAGATTTGAACAAAACACATTTCTCACTTTGTAGATATCCCTCTCCCCATTTGCTTGTAACCCTGAACAGAAAAAAACCCTAGGAATTGACCAAATTGATTGCAGGTTCAACTTGATTTGCATACTTTTGTTTTGTTTCAGCATGAAAAAGGTCAAGGTGTGATTGAAGAAAATGAAGTTTACAGTAATACCTTGGCTGGAGTCTGGGTTACAACAGGAAGCACTCCAGTTTTAAGAAGAAATAGAATACATAGTGGTAAACAGGTATGTTGCTTACTATTATGTAAGTTACAGAAACACTAGTTTCAAATGTTTTACTATTTTTTATGTTTATGCTTTAGGTTGGTGTTTATTTCTATGACAATGGGCATGGAGTATTAGAAGACAATGATATCTATAACCATATGTACTCAGGAGTTCAAATCAGGTAAAATATACTTTTATGTACTTCCTTAAAAGAGGCTTAGTATATAGATCTGTTGTTTTCATTCAGCGACTTCTCTTCCTTTTCCTTTAAAATGATCCACACATGGGATTGTGTCTGTCAGGGTTTGTTTGTATATCTTGCTGTTTTCTTCTCTTTAATAAGAGTGATTTTTCAAATGATAATCCAACTACAAATGGGGAAGGACAGTTGTCATTCATTGGCTAGAATTATACTCAGCATAAGCTTAATTGGGACTTAAGTGGTTGACTTTGAATGAACTGATTTGTATCTATATGAATAGTCTATCATGAAACATGCTTATCTTATCAGCACACTTTGGCTTCCTTGAGAATGTTCCTTTCTCCAAATTAGCATCTCTCAGAAATAAGTTTGATACAGTGAGGAACTACATTGAAAGTGATAAATCCTTAAATTGGGGGGGAATGCTATAATTATAATTATATAATTATAATTTTGTTACCATTGAGGGAAAAACCATATTTTTGGAAGCAAACACATAACAAAACATGAGGGTCACAGAGAAAACAAATTAAATCTAGTCATATCTGAGTCCTTTTAAAATAGTGAAATTTATCACTCTGTTTAGGAATTCTGCTTGTAGTCAGATGATAAGTATTCAAAGCTCATCCAGAGAGGATGTGGTTATGTTCTTTAATGCTTCCATTTTCTTTTCAGTCTTTACTTCAAAATAAGATTCTTTTATCTGGAAGCATCCCCTTCGCTTACTTTACTAAGTGAGATTAGCTTGACTAATAATATTTGCATGAGAAGCAATTGAGTTAATATGTGGTGCCATGATATCCACTACCAACCACATAGAGGAGAAACCTGCTGCCAGTCAATTCCCTAACTTCAACCTAGCCCCATGCCTGTGCTCTTGTCCCAATGTCTTGCCCAAGCCGAGTCAGTTTGTTCAATGGCTGTTTGATAACATGCAGTTAAAAAGAGCTGCAGCAAGATTATTGGAAGTGGAATGAGATAACTCGCCACGGCCAATTTCCTGCGGGACCACTCACCGCAGGACAATTTAACAATTCAATTATTTAAAATAATTAAAAATGTATTTTAATTTTTGTCTTTCACATTTCATTTTGTCCCTCCTTTTGCATCTTTTCTTTAATATTTCTATTCCACCATTTCTTCAATATTGTCATAGACCCTATTGAGGGGAGGAGATTCCCCCCCCTCTGCAACACTCCTTCCCCCAAGATAGCTACTTCCCCATAGCTCTTGGCAGTGATCTGGAATAGGACCATTGGAGGAAGGGGAATGAAGTAACTCTTGGGCTGAAAAGAGTGCATTACCCTGTTCTCTGTGACATAAAATTGTTTAAAGATTAAAAAAAAAGCCCTACATAGAGAAAGTGCAAGAAAAAGCAAGCAATATGCACAAATAAGGTTTAAATATGCTAAATAATGCTATGAAGTGAGTAGTATGTATGCATATGCTGTTTGCCCTAAATAAATAAATTCCATGTCCATCTGAATACATTTCCTTCAGAGGCCAATCTCAGAGTATGCAAGATTTGGCATTGAGATAAATGCAAATAAATTATTTGTATATGTGCCAGGATGATGTGAGAAGAGATATTAGCGTCCTAGTTTTGGTCCAAACTCACCAGACATACGTAAATAAAATGTTAACATTGCTAACAGTGCCCTTCCACTTACAAGTGAATTTTATTTTATCAATAATAAATTATAAGTACATTTTGAGTAACATGTTTGCTTATGCACAGAACTGGAAGTAACCCCAAAATTAGGCGCAACAAGATTTGGGGAGGCCAGAATGGTGGAATTCTTGTTTATAATTCGGGTAAGTTCAACTTTACTTTGCTTAATTTTAAAAAATGCAAACTTTTTCCACATTGCCAAGGTCTTAAATTTTGCTTTTACCTTATAAAGGGCTTGGTTTTATAGAAGACAATGAAATTTTTGACAATGCAATGGCTGGAGTATGGATTAAGACCGATAGTAATCCTACATTAAGAAGAAACAAAATCCACGATGGCAGAGATGGGGGAATCTGCATATTTAATGGAGGCAGAGGTTAGTATCTTCTTATTTTTACCATATCTTTATTTGTATTATATTTTCTAATAGTCTGGTTCTGATAAAAATAAAAATTGAATTCCATATCTAGAATGTGTTCAGAATCTTCACTTGAATGGAACTGAAAATGCTAGCCCCAGATTGGCTGATTACTGCTTTCCATAGCATTTCTGGGAGATGGAATTGATGTTAACTTACCATTTGCCTTTAAACTATTCTTTATAACAGATGGATAATATATGTTCTTTTTTATCCTTGAATGACAATAAATTTCTTATTTACACCAGAGAAATAAGTTCAAATATTGTGGTTCTACTGGTTTGGCCAAGCAACTACCAACTTAAAAACAGCTCCTAATTTGATTGTTTTGGTTGGCTAAGAAAATCGTTCCCACTAACTGTAAAAATGGAACTAGCTCTCGTGAGCCATCCAAAATAGTTTGGCGTACATTATTCAAAATTCCACTGGTGTAATTTTAGCCTTTTTTGGGGGGGGGGGGGCACGATTGTGGAATTGATTGAAGAAAACAATATGCAACATTAGCTCATGTAGGTCTCTGATTTAAGTTTTTTTTTTATTAAATGGTCATAGGAATTCAGCTATGCTAGCTTTTAACATAAAATGCTTATTAATATTAAAAGGAAATTTGTACTAATATTAGCATATTATAGGAGTAAATGTCTGACTGAAATTAATGTTCTTGTTTTGGTATTAGGCCTTCTTGAAGAAAATGATATCTTCAGGAATGCACAAGCTGGAGTTCTTATCAGCACAAATAGTCATCCTGTGTTACGGAAAAATAGAATATTTGATGGATTTGCGGCAGGTTTGTGTTTGATTTGTATTGATTTTAGCACAGAAGAGTGGCAGATTTAAGCAGCTTAGTAATGGTGGCAGGGCCTTGCTAGTACTGAATATATATCCTGGGAGACACACATTGACATTTTAATACATTTCAAAAACAATAATTTTGCTATTATATAAAAGTTCAGTTGTGGTTTTTTCTTTTTTTTAGAAGGTGTCATAGCCAAAGCAACATATTTCAAACAGCTTAGCATTCTTCATGATATTTGCAGTTACTTTCTCCCAAATGTTAGTGGTAGCTATGTTAATTTGTTTAGAAAAAAAGTAGTTTCTTCTGGCATCATCCCAAACCAACATTGCCATTGTGAATAGGAGCTGAATTGCTTTATGTTGAAATCAAAAGATCTGTAATTTTTCATGAAATGTAGTTGTCTGCTCAGTCCCCCGTCATACTACCAGTTATACTACCCTGTGTAAACATGTCCTTTGGGGAATGTTCAAAGACTAGCCGATGATGATGATGATAATAATGATAATGATAATAATAACAACAACAGACAAATTCGCTATTAGTCAATTGCAAAAGGCGGCCTTACTAGGAACTGCTTCCATCCTGCGACGATATCTGTAATACCATCAAACATCCACATCTGCCTATCCCAGGTCCTTGGTAAGGACTCGATAGGTAGAAAAAATGCCAAATCCAGTCTGAACATCTGGCTGACTGTGCGATGATTAATATAATAATAATAATAATAATAATAATAATAATAATAATAATAATAATAATAATAATAATAATAATAATAATAATAATAATAATAATAATAATAATAAAAATAAAATAATGTTGGAAGGGACATTGGAGTTCATCTAGTCCAACCCCCTGCTCAGGCAGGAAACCCTATACCATTTCAGACAAATGGCTGTCCAGTCTCTTCTTAAAAACTTCCAGTGTTGGAGCATTCACAGCTTCTGGAGGCAGGTTGTTCCACTGATTGTTCCAACTATTAGGAAATTTCTCCTTAATTCTAGGCTGCTTCTCTCCTTGATTAATTTCCATTCGTTGCTTCTTGTCCTGCCCTCAGGTGCTTTGGAGAATAGCTTGACTCCCTCTTCTTTGTGGCAGCCCCTGAGATATTGACACACTGCTATCATGTCCCCCCTCGTCCTTCTCTTCGTTAAACTTCTGTTGCTCTTCTCTGTACTCTTTCTAGAGTCTCAACATCTGTTTTACACCGTGGTGACCAAAACTGGATGCAGTATTTAATCAATAATTACTGAGATTTACCAAAGTTAAAGCAGCATTTTGCTTTTGTTGAATGTCTTGGCATAAGATGTCATGTTACTCTTTAAGAACAAACTTGCACATAAACATACCAGGCTGTTATACTAGAGCATCTCAAAGATAATGGCAGGCTGCACATAGTAAACATGTATAATTCCCAAGTAAAAACTGCAATGCTACTGACATAATTAACTTTAAAAAGTTCTTTATGTATAACAGTGTTTTATGTTGAATAAAAATTAATGTACAGTAATTCCATGCTTTGGGTTGCTGCTGTTTTTAGGAAAATTTCATTTGAAAATTTGAAAAGCCCTTTATATAATCCCAAACCTCATTTCTTGCCCTGCCCCATCCCATTTGTATTCATAGGATTGAACCTAACCACCTGTTTCCTAAAGCAGTGCTCCAATGTTTAATACAAAATGTTGATACTTGAATTCTGAAAGTTGTAGTCAGTTTTAGCATGAGTGCATCTAATGAGTGCTTTTTCCTAGTTGGCATTATTTTTAAGCCATTTGGAAATTACTTAACTGGTAAAATACAAGTTCTGTGTTTATTAAAATATTTTTTCTTTTTAACTAAGGTATTGAAATAACAAATCATGCAACTGCAACTTTAGAAGGCAATCAGATTTTCAATAATCGTTTTGGAGGTTTATTTCTAGCCTCTGGGGTCAATGTGACAATGAAAGGTACGTAAATTATGCTTATTTGTAGCATACCAAAACTGTTAGAACATTTTTACTTTTGCACAGTAAACAATTATCTATTTTCATAAGCATGGCTGTTTAAAAATAAGGAATCATCTTAACATTTAGAACATGTATCAACTTTTTTCACTGTTAACAAGCACAATCCAGTCAGCCATCCACTGAAGGAAAGGTATCTCACAGTAGAACTTACTTTTGTAATGAGTACTGTGGTAATTTGATGTAAAGAAAAATCTTCTATTCAGAGCTAGTTCATGTCCTGATTGCTAGATTGTGAACTTTCACATGTATCATCAGTTTTAAGAATCTTTTTCTATATATTTGCATGAACATTTCTCTGGAGTAGGCTTTTTCCTTCTTTGCATAAATGGTTCTCTTGATTTCTTATATTCTTAACCTCTTGTCCTTGTTATTTTGTTGATAATCTCTACTTGGTTGCATTGCTTATTTAGGCATAATATCTGTCTTCTTGTTCTTGCTTCCCTGGCACTTGTCAGGTTTTCTGGCCTCTTTTTCACTTAAAAACTTTGGTGGTAGTTCTGCTCAAAAGCTTTTAGTATTATTTTTATGTTCAAGAATGTGTCTGGCTTCCCTAGACTTTCTTGCAAAATAAGGATAGGCAGCTCCAGCTCTTTGATTTGTAGTCATGTCTCAAAAAAGGAAAAGAAAAGAAAGGAAGGTACGCAGGAGTTGATTGCATTCTGATAATTCAGAATTTCATAATATTACTTCTCTGAAGGCAGTTATGTTGTGAAGGGTCTAGGCTCCAGTTTTTTAGTTTTGACCAGTCCCAAATATTGGGGACCACATATTTAATATTTAATACTCTCAGGACCTCAGAAAAATAAAGATAGACTATTCAAGCCAAAGGCAGATGGGGAAACTGTTGACAAAGAATGAGGTGCTCTTGGATAGCTGTATTTAAGAAATAATGAATGCATTAGGATTTGCATTACTAAATTCCTTTGAAATTATAATTAAATCTGAAGGAATATTTTAAGAAATAGAATACTTGAAGTTTTCCAATTCAGATTGATTTTAGTGTATCAGACATTAATATGGTAAACTAATACTGTGAAATCTGCCATTTAATACAGATAATAAAATAATGAACAATCAAGATGCCATTGAAAAAGCTGTTAGTAGAGGCCAGTGTCTATATAAAATATCAAGTTACACCAGCTATCCGATGCATGATTTCTACAGGTAAGCAACTAAATATGATATATCCTTCTGTCCTGTAGATTTGGATTTTACTTGGAAAGCCTAATTATTTCTTTCCTTTATTTTGTCGTAGATGTCATACATGTAATACCACAGATCGCAATGCTATATGTGTAAATTGTATTAAGAAGTGCCATCAAGGACATGATGTTGAATTTATTAGACACGATAGGTATGTTGCATAATCTTTGACTGAAAGCCTATTAAATATAAGTTGAACTTTTTCAATAAATATTTAAAAGATTTCTCTCTTTCAGGTTTTTTTGCGACTGTGGTGCTGGAACACTGTCCAATCCCTGTACACTAGCTGGAGAACCGACACATGATACAGATACACTATATGACTCTGCTCCTCCTATAGAATCTAATACACTGCAGCACAATTGAGTTACTTTTGAGGGGAAAAAAAGTCCTGCCATTCTATTGTAACTGTTATTTTGTTTTTTGTTTTTTTTTGAGGAAGTTATACTTGCCCATTCTGCAGAGACTTTAAAATGGATAATAAATGGTGACACTATGGAGCTCAACCTACCAAAAAGAAAGTGGCAATATGTTGACTCAGGATAACAGAACTGGGCGTTTCAGCATTACTGTGTAAAGACTAAGGGACAGGTGTGAAGAAAGTAAGCCGCGTATTTGTACAGATGGCAACTTCCAAAAGGCTGGTGTTTCTACAAGTAGCATTGAAACGCAGTCCCATTTGCAGTAGTCCTATTCTATAGACGAGCAGCAGTCTTTGTTGCTGCCTTTATGGACATGGGTACCAATTGCTTTTTGTAATATGGTAAAAATGTGAGCTAGCACTTCCGCATTTATTTTGGTTTTTTAACATTTATTCAGATTGAGATGATTTTAATGCTTTAATCTCATGTAGTTTTTAATTTCAAGCAAATCTTTATTGTACTTGAATGTGTCCTGTTTTGTTAGCACACCTAGACTTGCTGTAACTGTACTCATGTCCCAGTATGTATGTTCTTTCTATGAAAGAGAACACTAATCTTAAATTATATCCAGCAATTTTTCTGGTATCCTTTGCAGTTAGAATCTCCCCTTCCCTTTTTTCCAATCCTCATGATTTACATCGCCTCACAAAACAATGTTTTAATGAGACTTCTTGGGAGATAATGCACTATAAAACAAAATACACAGGTGACAGTTTGCAAGAGGAGGTTTTACTGTGTTTTAAAGTACACTGTAAGAATCTCCCTAAAACAATCCTGTATTTTACTCTGTTCACAGTTTTATTGAACAGTCTAGACATTACTCTTATGAACTGCTGACAATTGTAATTTCCTGCTCCAATGAAGATGAGAAAAAGTATATAGACGCCCTATACAGTTTCATAGCTTTTTTCCATTTATGTGTATTGGTGACAGTGGGTAATCAACAGCCTGAAAGTGTATGCATGTACCATAACATCTAGACTTAATATATTGTGGAGTATTCAATAATCATTATGTAGAGGGTAGCTAAGAATTAAAAGGGTTTAATTTCCTAGGAAAGACAATGGAAAATGGTCATTTTTAAAAAATAAAGTTTATTAGATCATCGCGTTGTCTACATACTGCCTTTGAAAACTGCTGGAAAAACTATATAGGGTCTCAAACATGAAGCAGAGTTTGTTTGTCAAGATAATCTCTGGCTGCTAATGCTCCTTCAGCTATCCAACAAAGATTCCTGCAAAATCAAACATGCAATTATTCCAGCACAACTACTCAATCCTCAATCCATTTTAATAAGCAGAAAACGTGTAGCTTTGGATTTACTGATCCAGATGGTGTATGCATTTTTCCACTCATCCCATTGAAGCCTTAACACAGCTTTGACAATATTAAAACTAGTTGAGAAATGGGTCCTCTACTTATGAATTACAACTCTGTAATTCTAGCCAATGATTGGAGATTAAACTAGGGTTACCTCCCCTCACATTCCCTGTCAACACCTCTCCCCCATCATTTGTTTTAAACCTTCCCTTGAATTGCACAGGTACTTTAAGGAATATTTGTGACTACTATTCTATAAAAAAGTTTAGTTGAATTGAAAAGTGATGAACTTACCTAAATACTTTCATTGAAAGAATAGCTTTTTCAAACTCTTTTGCCTTTTTGTGACCTTTCTGAATCACTTCTTCTGGAATGTCAGCAAGTCTTGCAGCATTAAATCCGTAACTTTTAGGGCAAGCCCCATTAACAAATTTATAAAGGAATGTGATGGTTTCTTGACTAGGATCTTCACACTCATTTTCTACCATACAAGCCTGGAAAGAATAAGACATTAGCAATTTAGGCTTTTTTTTAAACACTTCTATTATAGCAATGTAGTTGCTCAAGATAGGCAACCCAATATTTAAAAAAAAAATAAAAATTCCAAATGTGCAAGAACTAGAAGGAATGGCTGACAATCACAATGGCTGGGGAGTTCTAGGAATTGAAATCCACACATCCAGCAATTGCCAAGGTTTGAAAATACTGCCCTACATAGAAACATTTAATTCTCTAATGAACCTCAACATAGACATTTCATTTCTCCTGATAAATATAAATGATTAGTACAACCCATAAAGACAAACCATACATATTTCAAGAATGAAAGAAAAGGAGAAAAAGAAACCAATCACTCTGAAAAGTCATTTTGTCCCTAGAAGTTTTTCAAGCTAGATCTGGGATCATTTCAACATTGGAATATATCTTGTCACTTAATATGTTTCAAACAATGTATTTTGCATCCTTTTAAATCAGTACATATTTCACAGTGGTGCTTAAAAGTTTGTGAATTTTGAATTTTCAATATTTCTGCGTAAATGTCTAAAACATGATCTGTTCTGTACACATGTCCTAAAACTAGATTGGATCTTGTTTAATTAAATGTCAAAACATTGTTCATTTATTTATTGAGGAAAATGATCCAAAACTACATATTTGTGTCTCAAAAGGTGCTTTTTCAAAAGGCAACTGGACTTTGTTGTTCCTTTAAGGTGTTTCAGTTCTCATACAAGAAGCGTCTTCAGAACTGAAGAAACAAAGTCCAGTTACCTTTTGAAAAAGCACCTTTGGCACAACCATGATCTAGATCAGTGTTTCTCAACCTTGACAATTTTAAGGCATGTGGACTTCAACTCCCAGAATTCCACAGCCAGCAATGATCTAGATGACTGAAAATCTCCATATTTACATATTTGCGTACAAAAATATGTGAACTTTTGCTTTCAGTAACGTGTCCCTGCTTTGGGCAGCAACAAATATAATGAAACAATTCTGATTAGTCTTGCACATCAGCTTGGAGGAATTTTAGCACAATCCTCCTTATAGAATAGCTTCAACTGAGGGAGATTAGTGGGAGTCTTCTGTTTTAGGTCCTTCCACAGCTTTTCTATAGGATTAAAGTGAAGATGCTAACTTGGCCATCCCAAAACTTCTGCTTCTTTCTACAACTTGTCGTTTAGGTCACTGCCTTACTGCATGACATATTCTCTTGAGTTCAGAAACCTTGTTTTTTTTCCTGCAGAATTTGCTGGTACAATTCAAAAATTAACAATTTTATAAATGATGACAAACCATCCTGGGCCATAGGCAGCAAAGCAGGCCCAGACTGTGATATTGTTCTATAGATGGGATAAGGTTCTCCGTTTTGCCTTTCAACAAACCACTTTTTATTCAAGCCACATTTTGGTTTCACCCATTCACAGCCCATTTTTCCAATAGTGGTTTATCCATGGAATCTTTCACAAACAGTAAATGGGCAACAATGCTCTATTTGGAGTAGTGGCCTTCTTGCAATGCACAGCATTGTCCAGTGTTCTTGTGATCATAATGTCATGAATACGGATATTTGCTGAAGCAAGAGAACGTTTTTAGTTCCATAGGTTACCTGGGCTTGAGGCCTCCTGAATGACACATGCCTTATTCTTGGTGTGTTCTTGGTTGGCCTCTCTTGGGTGGATAACAGTGATGTTGAACTGCCTCTATTTATACATGATCTGCTTAAGAGTGGACTGGTGGAGTCCAAACTCTTTAAAAATAGTTTGGTAAACTTTTCCAGCCTGGTGAGCATCAACCGCTGTTTTTTTTGGAGGTACTTAGGAATGTCCTTTGTTTGAATCATGATACACTTCCACCTAGCTGTGTTGTGAAGATCTGATTTTGATTCACCCAGATTTCTGTTCTTTAAATAACACAGCACCTGCAATACTCACCTCAAACTGACCAAAACACCTGGCTCTTAATTTCTCCTTCAAATGAACTGATAATCCTACAGGTTTACATACTTTTGCCATACAGAAACATGTTGCTTTGGATCACTTCCCTCAATAAATAAATGAATAAATATGTTTTTAACTCATTTGTTTAACTGGGTTCTCTATTTAGTTTTAGGACTTGTGTGGAGAACAGTTTGTATTTTAGGTCTTATTTCTGCACAAATATTAAAAATTCAAAAGGATTCACAAATGTTTAAATACCACTGGTGCAAATTAACTAACGATAAAGATCAGAAATTTACCACTATTTAGGAAATGAAGGGAAAACAATTTTACATATTTTCTAATTTTAGTTCTTAATCTATTCTTGGAAACAAGGATGGTTTTCATTTAGTAGTAATCTGTTTCAACAAAGAACATTCTTAAACATTTCATATGTTTAATAAAAATGCTGAAACTACCATTACAAGCACAGAATATTACATACCATGTGTCCCAATTGTACAGAGAGACTGTGAGAATAATCTTCTACTAAAGAATGATAATGCGTTGAAAACATTGTACGACACTTAATATTCTCTGAAAGTTCTTTGACAACCGCACTAGCAATAGCAGTTCCATCAAAAGTCGCTGTTCCTCTCCCTGGAAAATTGAGAGACAAAATTTTAGCAAACCTATTGCAACAGATAACTACAGGTCTTGACTTATAACTACAATTGAGCCTAGAATTTTGATCATAAGTCATTGCAGTCGTAAGTCAAGTCATCACATGACTGAACTCGATTTTATAACCCATGGTCATTAAGTGAGTCACTACAGTCATTAAGCAAATCATGGTGATTAAGTTTGAATCCAGCTTATCCAAATGGTGCACCAATTGTAACTTTCAGGACAGATCGTAAATAGCTATTTTTGAGTCTGTCTTAACTTCAACTGTTTGTTAAGTGACCGGTTGTAAGTCAAGGTCTCCCTGTATCCTGCAGTTTGGATTTAAGAATCCTCCCGTATCAATTTCCATGAAGCCAACCCATACACCTACCACTGCATGTACAAATCTGCATTGCTAAAAATGTAACGCAATTTAAAAAAGCAAAGTACTGCATTCCAGTAACAGCATAGCTAATGAGAGAACAAACTTCAATTTTATAGGATATGCAAACAATTAGCATGATGCACACTATAACAGAATTCATTTCTCACAAAGAATTCATTTCTCACAAAGACTGAAGTTTCTATCTCTATCATAATGGAAGGAATTATACAATTATAGCTGTTTCTTTATATGTAAAAATGTGCTTTTGCTTGGTCTTATTCCCAAATTAAACAATTGCATATGGAGAAGTGACACAGAAAATTCAAAACAATGTTTAACATTCCTTTTTGCTAACAGGATATTAATATGGAGAAAAAGAAAAGAAAAATACTTATTCCTTACAAAGTCATAAGTAACAGGATAATAGTAAATGAAGTACATAGGTCTGAATAAACATCTTGCTTTCCTGTCTTCTGAAGCTAGAAAACTTATAATAATATCTGTTGAAGCCCCCACTTTTTTTTTATTATTTCCCATCCTAGGGGACATCAGCAACTGGCAAAACTTATCTGATTCAAAAAGACCCAATGAAAGGGGTAATACCAGGAAACTGTAGGCTGATAACATGCTTGTCTACAATATTTAAATTACTCACAGCATAATAGATAACATTCAAAATTATCAGGAAGAAAATAAGTTCCTTCAAATAGAACAGAAAGGAGATAAGGAAAACAAGGAAATTAAAAGAAAAGTGAAGGTACAAAAGATCAAATTGATTGATAAAATGGTTCTGGAGAATTGCAAGAGTTGAATAAAACCAACAGTCTGGATTGATTATAAAAAGATGTTTGATTCAGAGGAATCATGAAACGTTTGGAAACGAGAGATATCAGTAAAACATTAGAATATTTATAGGAAAATTAATACAGCAGTAGAAAACAGAACTGATGGTTGGAAATCAAAATATGGGCTTTGTCTACATTAGGAGAGGCAATATCAAGGGGACTCATCACCTTTGTTATTTTCATTGCTATGATCCCACTTTCATTGATTTTGAAGAAAACAAATCTTGGCTATCAAAAGCAAAAAAACGATAATGAAACCTCACATCTATTTCATATGGAATATCTGAAGCTTTATAGAAAATCAGAAGTTGAAATTCAGTCATTTACAAGTACTGCAAGAATTTTTAGTACAGATATAACTATGGAATTTGGCCTAGAGAAATTGTAAGCTACGATTCAGTCTGGCTCTGATTGGATAATGTTGCTCCAGCTGATCCAATTATTAAGCACAACCCCTAAACCCCTGGTCTAGGTATCCAAGCAGAGCAATGAAATCATGAACAGTAATAGAATTGAAATGCCAAATGGCCAAACCATCAAGAGCCATCAGGATGAAGCCTGTAAATACCTGACCATTTTACAGTTGAATAATATCAATCATGGGCAAATTAAAAATACAATTGGTAAATACATCCAAAGACCAAGAAAACTGATAAACACAAAATTGAATACACTGCTGGAATTATTAACTGGATACCAGCTGAACTGGACAGTTTGGGTCAATATTAACTATATATTATAGCCCCATATTGATTATATATGCTATAGAAATGGAGGCTGAGGTTTACTTCAAGTCAAACCAACTGTTGAAGAAGAAAAGCATACATTGGCTAATTATAAAAAAGACAGCCAAGAACAAGCATTGATGCAAGTTAAAAACGAACTCACTGAATGTGCAGGAAGCAAAACATAAATATTGAAATAATTAATAAAAAACCCATAATGCTGGTAAGGAAAATTACACAGTCAATTTCTACAAAGGATCAAGGGGGTGAATGTGAAAAACAATAAAACCTGACAATGACTTACAACAGGAACATTAAAAGAAGAAATTGAAGGGTTGATTTTGGCTGCTCAAGAGCAATCTTGATTGCATTAGTTTGAATACATTTATTTATTAAATTTATATAGCTGCCTGGAGTTGTTTTCCATGAGATGGATATCTGTACGCATTTGATTAATAAATAAATAAATATTCAAACTAATGCAATCAAGGCCAGAATTGAAAAATCAAATGATTCAAAGAAGAAATAAGACCACCCAAACTGATTATAAACAATGACATAACACAGTCACCAAAAGGATTCACTGGAACATCTGTAAAAATTATGTGCAATAACAAAAAATTGGTGGCATCATATAATTGAAAAAGTAGTAGAGAATGAGGTTAAAATATTGTGCAATTTCCAATATACAAACTGATAAAGTCTTGGCACAATATAAACATGATTTATTTAACTGGTTGGAAAGAAGAAAGTGTGGATAATTTATGTGGCAATACCAGAATAGAAGGCAAGCTGTTCCACTGGTTAATTGTCCTTGCTGTTAAGAACTTTCTCTCTTTGATCAGTTTCCAACCACTGTTTCTTGTCCTGCCCTAGGGTGCTTCCCTCTTCTTTGTGGCAGCCACTCAAATACTGGAATACTGCTATCGTGTCACCCCTATTTCTTCTTTTCTTTAGACTAGCCAAACCCAAGTCCTGCAGCCGTTCTTCATATGTGTTAGTCTCCAGGCCTTGGATCATCTTAGTTGCTCTTCTCTGAACTTTTTCCAAGGTCTCAACATCTTTTTTGTAGTATGGTGACCAAAATTCGTTGCAGTATTCCAGGTGTGGTCTTACTAGGGTCTTATAAAGCGGCACTAATACTTTTCGTGATCTTGATTCTATGCCTCTGTTTATACAACACAGGATTGTATTAGCTTTTTTGGCTGCTAGTGCACATTGCTGGCTCATATTCAATGATCGTTCACTAGGACTCCAAGTTCCCTCTCACAGTTGCTGTGTTTGAGCCAGTTCTCACCTAATCTGTACTTATATCTTTGATTTTTCCTGCCTAAATGTAAAACTTTGCTTTTCTCCACATTAAAACTCATTTTGTTGGATAGGGCCCATTATCTGCATATCTGAATATCTGGAAGAAATACCATTTGCCTGCAAACAAGAACTGCTAGGACCATAAAATAGACAAAGTGATAGAAAATGAAGAAGCTAAGGCTCTGGGACTTAAGAATTCAAACAGACAGGCACATGCCATATAACACTCCAGATTTAACAATTGTTGATAAGAAAAACAAAAAGAAATCTGAATAGTGAACATTGCAATTCCTGGAAACAACAGAACAGGAGAGAAAGAACTGGGGGAAAAATCACAAAATATAACATATTTTATATAAAGACCTGCAAATAGAAGTAGAAACTGTGGGGAAACAAAGATGGTACCAATAGTAATAGGTGCTTTGGATGCATTTCCAAAATATCTGGAGCTCCATTGGAACACCATCAGTATTAACAAAAATCACCATCAGTCAGTTGCAAAAGGCAGCTTTATAGATACTCCTCAACTTAGGACCACAACCAAGTCCAAAATTTCCGTTGCTACTTGCTAAGAAGATATTTGTTAAGTGAATTTTGCCCCATTTTACCACCTTTCTTGCCACAGTGAATCATTGCAGTTGTTGAGTTAGTAACACGACTATGTGAATCTGACTTCATCAACTTTGTCAGAAGGTCGCAAAAAGTGATCACATAACCTGCGGATACTGCAATCATAATAAATACATGCCAGCTGCCAAGCATCCACATTTTTGTCACATGGGGATGCTGAAATGGTCATGTGAAAAACAATTAGTCATAAGTCACTTTTTTCAGTGCTGTTGTTAATGTCAAATGGTTCCTAAACAAACGATTGTTAGCCACCAAGGACTATTCTTCAATAATACCTTTAATATTATTAGCAACAAGATCTGCCTAACCCAAGTCCTTGGGAAGGACTAAAGAGGTAGATAAAATGTCGATCCAATCTAAGCATCTGGCTGACTGTGCAACCAACCATAATAAATAATAAACTGGATGTGGTGGTCATAGTGGTTAGAGGCACAGTATGTCATATCAAAAATCTTGGATGGCACTTCAAAAATCTGCACATTGACAAAATATTCATCTGTCAATTACAAAAGGCATACTGTTTGGATCTGCATATATACTATACCAGGGGTGTCAAACTCGCAACGTCATGTGACCTGTCGCGACGTATCGCGACTTTTCCCCCATTGCTCCAGTTTGACATCCCTGTACTATACCAATACATTATGTCATCCTAAGTTAAGAAGAACCTGATGCATGTGAAGCCAAAACTAGCTAAAGAACTGTTGTTCTAAAACAACTATAATAAAAGTCAGTCATGAAAAACAAAGATACAAACCAAAGATTCTAAAGATTTTTCAAAACGGTGGTGCCTTGCTTGGCTGCGGCTGCTTCAGCTCTCAAAAGTGTTGGGGTTTTGAAGATGAATGAGCCATTGGGTTGAGTGACTTTTTAAGAACTGAGACAAGAAAGACGAATTGTAATGCTAAACTTTTATATGACCATCAGTCCATATTCGATATGGAGATATATAGCAAGAGGGACTATAGATAAAATTGTTCTGTAATCTGTTGCTTCAGATTACTTCGGTGGAAAGAGTCAGCAACAATATGAGGATGAGTTATTGGCTACAATGTTTGGAAGTGCCTGGAGATGGAGTCAACGTTGGGCTCAGCTTTTTGGGGAGTGGCAGCGTGTGTGTGTGTGGGTGTGTGTGTGTGGCAACCTTTGCAGGAGGGAAGTCTCCCTCCAGTGCTGACATTCAGAAGAGGCAGTGGTGTGATCAAAAGAGAAAGGTGGCAACATGGAGGAGTAACATGTACTGTAGGCTAAAAGCTAAACCATATTGAGTGTCACTACCATCTATTTTGTTTGCTAATGCTCGCTCCTTAGAGCCAAAAATGGATTACACGAGGCTAGATTTAATAATAAAGCAGGAGGTGAGAAACTGTTATGTCATCATTGCAACAAAAACTTGGTTAAAACACTGTCCCAGATAGTGCTGTTAGCTTGGTGGGATTCTCAACATTTTGGCTGGACAGGAATTTGTCTTAGTGGCAAATCCTGTCAAGGAGGTGTCTGTTTTTATATAAGGCAGAATAAACAAGCAAGGCCTTCATTAAAATGTTTAAGCAAAAACTGGGCAGTCACATTGTTCTAATAACTTGCCTTTGGTTTTTTATGCTTGACCAGCATGCATCTGAAGGTCTTTTTTTATGATTTAGCAACTCTGTTTATGGTTTTACTTGTCTGTTAATTTTCTCATTCATTATCCTTGCAAAACATCTCAATTCTGATGAATTAATTTACTCTATAGTATTAATAACATTTTACTTTCCCATAGCTATATACTATACATACTTGGAAAAATAGGTCTGAGTTTTAGATATGGCTGGGCAAGAAAAACCCACCATTAAGCATTGTAAGCATTTATTGTCTAATTTAAAGTGGATTCTGGGTCTTTGGTATATCCTGCAAAGTATTATTAGAAGTTTGCATGACTATTGCCCAGGTAGTAGCAGAGACTTTCATTTAAAGAAAATGCATATCACATTACACATTACTTTGCCTTTCCAAACCACACTGAAGTCAGCAAATATATGGGCAACACAAATCTGATTTTGAACTAGCAGATTTCTGGAAGCATTAAAATCCAATTATGATACTCTTAATCAATCAGCATACATACCTAGCTCATCCATAAGAACAAGGGAATGCTCTGTTGCATGTTGCAGTATACTCGAAGTCTCACTAAGCTCAACAAAGAACGTACTCTCTCCTAATGGAAAACATATTAAGATATTAACAAAATGTAGCCTGAGGCAGGAATATAACATGCAACAAATGTAAACATTCCCCCATAACACACATTATTGGGTGCACATACTGTCTAATACACAACTACCATGTTTTCCCCAAAATAAGACCCGGTCTTATAGTTTGCCTCCAAAAGAGGCACTAGGTCTTATTTTGGGGGGATGTCTTACCCACTTACCTCAGGACCACTGCAGCCCATCTTCCCATGACCCGACACCTGTTGCGCCACCGCCCAACTTCTGAGGCCACTCGCAGTTGGAGGCCACGTGACGCATTGCGCTGGTCCTGCTGCTTGCGGCAGGGTACGTGTTGTGCTGTGGCGCGTGCAAGTGGTAGTACCGGCGTGATGTGACACTCAGCTTCCTGCCATGAGTGATGGCACCGGTGCAATATGCCATGTGGCCTCCTGCCGCGAGCGACAGCACCAGCGTGACGTGTCACATGGCCTCCTACAGCAAGCGCCAGCACCAGCCCACTGTGCTATGTGGCCTCCTGCCGCGAGTGGCCGCCGGCAACCAGAGGAAGTGGGCCAGCGGCCATGCAGGCTACTGCTGGACAGGATTGCTGCTGTTGCCACGAGACGAGGCAGGTATCAGGGTGTGGGAGGCCTGGCTGCAGGGGCCCTGAGGAAAGCGGGTGCGGGGCACGTGGGGCTGCTCCACTCCCCCACCCTAGTTTGATTTTTACGCATGTGTCTCACCCCACCTCGTACAACTAGACGGTGGGACGGAGTGGGCAGGGTCTTAACTAGGGCTTATTTTGGGGTAGGGCTTATATTAGGTGTACATGTAAAAGTCAAGCTAGGGCTTATTTTCAGGATAGGTCTTATTTTTGAGGGAACACGGTACAATTTCTGCTTACTGTAATACCAACAAATCACAAAACACTATTTCAGCTTGATTTATTTCCATGGTTGGCTAGAGCAGCCCCATAGTGAAAGATCTACAAACAATGCAAAATAAGAAGAATTGCCCTCCAACATAGGTGGAGAATACCATATTAGGAAAGTGTTTCAAGCCTTGGTTTAAGGCAACATTCAACTTTGCTGGTTTATCATTCTTCTCTTCACTGTGATGTTTATATTTTATCAATCTAATAGGAATGCTCTGAATGTTCAATCAGAAAACGGTACCTTAAAACAATATACTTTCAATTGTCAGACAACTGAAACATGCTGTGTACTTAAACAGTTATTTTCCAGTGATCAACAGAGGTATTGGAAATGATTTGTACTTTCTAGGTTTGATATGAGAATTTTTAACTCAGACTGAACTTGGAGGTAATCTAGAAAGAAATCCTTCAATTTGATCATTACATATTGTGTTGAGAAGGCAATTAGTCTTTTAGCATTTACAAAAACATGTGGAACCCACCTGACATAATTCTATCTGAAGCTCCTAGTCTAGTGAACACTCTATCAACAGGAGTAAGCCTGCAAGATTCAGCAGGTACAAAGCATCCCAACTGAGCCATTATTACCAAGAGACCAGCCTGCAAAGCAACAAAGGCAAAAGCAAATAACTCTTTTTATTAACTTGTTCTGCAACCATTAATCTGCTCCCCCATCTATATTGCCACTAAAGTTCAAGTTACTCCACTGAGACCAGAAAGCCAATCTGGTGTAGTAACCAGGCTAGAAACCAGGAAATCATGAGTTGTAGTCCTGTCTTAGCAACCATCTGAAATTGCAATGGGCCTCTCAAAAGTTATTTATGAGCCAATTCCAATGCTGCATATGCATCCCCGCAGTCACACGACTGCATTTCAGGTGATTGGCAACCAGCTCACCTTTATGATTAGTTGCAGCATTCTGTGGTCACATGACCATGAATTACAACTTTCCTGCTGACTTCCAGCAAAAAAATGCCCATAGAAATAGAATGATTTGCTTAATGATCACTGCGTTCATTTAATGACTGCATTGTTCTCTTAGTGGCTGTTGCAAAAACAGTAAAATCAGGTCACATGGGTGCCTTGACTTATGACTGACATGACATATGATGGAAATGCCAGGCTCCATTATGGTGGTAAACTAAGGACTAACTATATTAATGGCACTGAATACCCCCAATGAAGAACTGATAGCGGTGGGGCATTCTTTCCCAATGTTCAAATTTAATACTAAATTATTCTATTTATTTTACTCACTCTATGAAATTAAAACTCTGCAACAGACACTAGTAAAGATTTAAAAATAAAAGATATTTTGAAAATCTTCAGTAGATAGCTTTAAAAAGAAAGGGCATCTGAAACTAAAGATAGTCCTCATTTAATGACCAGCCGTTCAGCGACCATTTGAAATTACAACGGTGTGAACAAGGGGTACTTATGTCCTTGTACTTGTAGCTGTTGCTTGGCAACTGGCTTAAAATTACCACAGTCACAGCATCCCGTGGTCACAATTGCCCTCTAACCTTCTCTGCTGGCTTCCCACAAGCCAAATCAATGAGGAAGCTGATGGGGGTAGCAAATGGCAATGTGACCTCAGAACACTGCAACTCATGGAATTTGCCTAAGGACAGTAACCAGAACAATCAGAATTGCCATTATAAGTCGGCATAATTAAGTGTTATCATGCTTTACGAGTGTGTTGCTTACCATTTACTGTTCCTAAAATGTATACAGCATACTTGGGGTCTCATAAGGCTATTTACAATTTAACTCACATGCTCCAAAAGGAGATATTATGAACAGTCTAGCAAACAGTTTCATTTTATTGTTTAGGCATCTTTAAAAAGAAAATTGAACATATATGAGGCATGTTCAATGGTGTGCTTGTTTCCTATGGCTGGTACAGTACCATCTGGACAATAGGGAAACAATTTATATAAAATAAGGGATTTCTATGAAAAGTGATGCAAATTAAATTCAATGAAGCAAAATTCATTACCCCAGTAATAGAATCTGGATCAGTAAAAGAATGTCACTAACTCGGAGTCCAGTCCTCTTTTGAAATGTGTCCTATTTTGGAGCAGTAATTTTCATCTGGAATATTCTTGTATGGTAGCATTTAATCAATACTTACATAAAAAGATGTTGGGGGAAGGGGGGAGAGAGACTATCTGGTTCCAACTTGCTATCTTCAACACAATTCTGTTAGCACAAATTATATTAGCGGCTGAGCAAACTAATATTGGAAATACCACAAAGAACTATAAAGTCACCACAAATACATATAAGATTAAAACATGAAAAGTGTTAAAGCCAGACTATAGAGTGCCTGTGTCTATTCACCTGTCTCATGAGCGTAGATTTTCCTCCCATGTTTGGACCAGTCACAAGGACACAAGTAGCTCTGCTGTTTGTTTTTTTATCCTCTAAGCCTATTACAATATTATTAGGAATGAAATCGTCTCCAAAGAATATTTTTGTAATGCATGGATGACGTGAACTTTTGAGCTCCACAAAAGGTGGGGTGTTTTCTGGCAACAAGATTTCTGGGCGGCACAATGGTCCATCACATCCCTGACTATAGCGTGCAAGGCATAACAAAACATCTAGAAAATAAAACAAAAATAAGAGTTAACTTTCCTCCTTCAAGTATTTCTTGCGAAAATTTCCTATTTAGCTATACACTTGGAATTATCATTTTGACTGCAGTACAGATCTCTCAAATGACAAGGCACAGTGCCAGTCTATGCTCAGCCAGGGCAGCTCCCCTTTCTGTACCAAGCATATAAATTCGTTCCTTTAAGTAGAGCTCTTTAATGAAAATGTCTGTCATATAGTTTAAACTTTTGTATCTGAGGCTCTACAGCTGAAGCAGAGTCAAAGCTATGCAGAATATATACCTGTTATGTTTGAGGGCTGAGATGTTACAATAAAAAGCCAAACAAACACATCATAATTGTAAAATTACTTTTTTCTTAATAAATATCCTGTGAACACTTTTAGATAGTCCCAATCAAAGTTACGTAGATGTGCCAATGTGATTCAACTTCTACACAGAAGACAACATACCTAGAACAGCGATGCATTCCACCGCAGTTTGCCAATCTTTTCTGGTTTTATCGAAGTCATAGAATAATCTTTTCATACAATCTTTTTGTGCTGCATCTCTCCGTTCTTCAGCGCTGATAATATCATTTAACATTTTCTCTATGTCTTTTGTCCAGAAACGTTTATAGCCCTTTCTACTAGACTTCATGATATATTCATCAGGCAAATCCCGAGGCACAGCAGTTTCTGCAATCTCCATTTGGTAACGGTTTTTGCCTGCTCCCCAATACATCACGGCTCTGACACCAAGTCTTTTGCGTTGTACTTCCAAATACTGACGAAGATTTTCCTCAATTTCACTGATATCTTCTAATGCTTTATCATAATCAGAATCAAAACCAGTTTTTGGATTAACCACACCTGTCCTCCGTGCGATATTATGATCAAAGGCAGAATCCCATTTTTCAAGTTCCGCTTTCAAGTCTGGGAAGCAGCCTGCTGGATTTTTTGATTTCACTGTTGCTATTTGTTTTAGTATTTTAGACTTAAAACCATTAACAGTATCTTCCAAAATTGAGAGAATTTCAATTATTACTTTAAATCCTTCCAGTGCAGACAAGAAATCTATAATCTTTTTCTTACTGTACCTAGCCTCCTCATATAAAATAGCCCTATTGTCTGGATGGTTCTGGTTCTTAAGAGAAGATCCAATACTGTGAATTTTGCTCAAAAGCCTTTCAAGATCTGGGAGTTTTTTGAGACGGTCACGGATATCAGACATTTTAGCAGCCTCAGCTAGGAGGTCTTCAACTGCATCCAGGCGATCGTTAATAGCACAAGGATTACATAATGGTGCACAGAGCCATTGCTTCAGGAGTCTTCTTCCAAAAGGTGTACAACAAGTGTCAATTTTTTCCAATAATGTGCCCTCTACTGAACTCCTGGTTGCATTCTGTAGTATTTCCAGGTTTGCTAGTGTTACCCCATCGAGTACCATTCGCTGGTTTGTTTTCTCAAAAACACTATTTGATCTGGTTCTGTTAACTATATCAACATCCACAGGAATGTATTCTTCAAAATTTGCCATTGATAAAAGTTCCTTGTCAATAATACATTTTTTAAGATAGAATACACAACTGCCTAGAGCTGAGAGAGCAAGTTCACTGTTTTCTGCAGGAGTAAGTCCCAGTGAATCACTTTCTGCAGTCATAGATCTGATTACTGCGGGCAGAGTGTTTCCACTATTTGTATTCTCTTTGTTCTGAAAATAACTTTCTTCAATGAGAGTTTTTAAAGTTTTAGATGCATTCCAGAACTGAGAACCAGGAATCAAGCTTTCTTGAACAGTAAAAGAGATTAAACCTTTAAGTATCTTTTGTGTTTCTGCAGAAGGGTTTCCTTTCTCAAAAAGTATCTGTACAGGAGTATAATGAGCCAGAAGTGTTCTAAACCTAGAACAATGACGATCATCCAGAAACTGGCCAACATAAAACTTTCCAACTGTTGTATCAACAAAGCAAACTCCATAAGTACGATGTAGGCCAGCAGAATCATCTGTTTTTTCTTTTATGCAAAGAAGGTATTTGTTGTGGGTCTCTGAATAGTCACCATCAAGAATACTGTAGGTCTGTGTGCCTTTGGAAATTATCCTGCATATTTCTCGGCGCACAACTCTGTCAAATCTTGTTGGGTGAACCAAAGATTTACACCGTGCTTCCATCATCTCAGGAGTCTCCATCTGCTCGATTCGTACAACTTTATAACCTTTTTGGACTAAGACATTGGCGAATCTATCAAATGCCATTTCTGGAAAACCTGAGTGAGCCCAAGTGCCTTTCATAAATACCAATCCAAGCTTATTTACACCAACAACGGCATCCATATGATATAACTCATAAAATTTTCCAACTTTATAAAAAATCACGGCATCAAAATTTTGACTTTTCAACTCCCACCATTTCCGCATTCCTGGAGTGCAGTTTTTAAGATAATCCTCTGGCACAAATAAAGTACTTGGGTCATAATCTGGATCATTTTGTCGTCTTCTATGACCATCCTTCCTTCTACCATCATGAAGCCAATCTATTTTTTCATGCTCCCATACGGTTGGATTACCATCTCCTCCTCCCCCTCCGGCTCCTCCTCCATTAATGCTTGGTCGAAAATCAAAACTTTCAGGAGCTGCATAAGATGCTAATTTATACATGATATCAGGACAGATTTCCCTACTGGGTGTGTCAGAGAGGTTGTTTTGGCTAGATTTACATGCCTTTTCCTGCATTTGTTTAGGAGAACGTTTAGTCAGTACTTTAACGGAACTCTTCTTTTCAGGGCCAGTTTCAGATTCAGAAGTCTCACTGTCACGTATTTCAACACTATTTTCATCACTGCTACCTTCATCTGGCTGAAATTCCATATCAGAACCTTCATTATCTGTGTCTGAATCCATGAAAATCTTTCTCTTTTTGGCTTTTCCATCAGAAAGCTTTCGTCTAGCTATTCTTTTATTTCTACTTTTTATTTCCTTTACTGTGTCGAAATCATCGCCTTCATCACTCACCTGCTTAAAGGAAAAAAGCCAAGAGATATAAAAATGGATATTTGAAAGTCAAGTTGATTATTAGCAATCTAACACTTCAACTTTGCAACTTGCAAAAATTGGGTCCTTTCCCCAATGCCTTATTTGTAAATAGATGAGTGGATCAATGTTCTCTAGCTTAGACATTCTTGCTAAGAGAAATATATAATCAATAAAAGAAAACTATACAGGTTTATCTGTCTAAGACAGGGGTAGGCAACCTTGGCTCTTTTATGACTCGTGGACTTCAACTCCCAGAATTCTTGAGCCAGCATGGTTCAGCTTGGAAACCTCTCCCTTTCCCATCAGCATGGCTGGCTCAGGAATTCTGGGAGTTGAAGTCCACGAGTCATAAAAGAGCCAAGGTTGCCTACCCCTGGTTAAGACAACAGCTCACTAAAGAATTTATCTACCTCACTTTCTTCATCAAGAGACATGTCTTGATACAGATATCTAACTGGAGCCAACAAGTGTATGGGATGTATTGAAGTTTTCACAGGAATTCAATTTGATTCTTTTAATTGATTTGATTAGGTATGTTTTATCTTTTGTTTGGAAAGAAACTCAGAGTTCTATTGATAGATGAGTTTGTGAAACTCTTTTTTTTAAAAAGGCAAAAGATTCATTCATATAAACACGACTCCTAAGAAATAAAGAAAAACATTTCTCGTAGCACTTCTGAAAACAACAATTTAAACAAAAATTACCTCCGTTTCTTCTTCCTCTTCTTCTCCTTCACTTTCTGAAGGTTTGTCACATATAGCTAGACCTAGTCGTTCACTTTTATCCTTTCTCAAAGCAACATCTGCCAGTTCCATTGCTCTTTTAATTTCAGGTCTTGAACTGTAAAACATACCTCCCCTCTGGGTGTCTCTGCCTGTAGAACCTTTAAAATAAAGAGAACAGAAAGAGTGGTTATTCAGATCCCTTTTTTCTAAGTCCATCCTATGTTTTAAATTTCCATATATTTATTTAATACCACTGAATCTAAACTATTTGTGAACTCTTTTTGAAATTACTGAAATGCCATAAGCAGGAGAAACTCTGGTTTGAGTCCCTAATTCAATCATTTAACATTCTCTAGCAAGGCTCCTGTTTTCTATATAGCACACGTTAAAACTACTATTCTCCAAAGCACCTGAAGGCAGGACAAGAAGCAATGGATGGAAACTAACCAATGAGAGACACAACCTGGAACTAAGGTGAAATTTCCTGACAGAACAATTAATCAGTGGAACAACCTGCCTCCAGAAGCTGTAAATGCTCCAACACTGGAAGTTTTTAAATGACCTCCAAGGTCCCTTCCAATGTTTATTATTATTATTATTATTATTAAACACAAGTGTAGGTTTAAAAATTCAGAAGGTTTTATCAAATTTATACAGTAACTGAACTATGTAAATGCACTCTGTTCTTTACACTCCAGAAAATGCAAACATAATGCAAGTAGAATCCACAAGTTGAAAGGGAAGAGTAATCTTCTGAATCAATCAGAAGTCTCCTTTACCAGTTGATTATGCAGAGCACAAATTGTTTACTAAGAGTACACATTTTGAGATATACCATCATTTTCTCTGCTTGAAGATGAGAGAGTAGGAGAAAGCAAAACAAAGCAAAGCTAATTTGTCTGGATTGCATTTTGCTAGTTTAGTTAAGTCTGGACAAGTCTTCTCTTCTGAAGGCTATTTAGGACTGATCCTGCCTGATACTTCATCTAGATCCCAAATTCTGTAATAAAATAGGAATATTCTCTATTCTTCTTTCTTCCTTTTTTAGAGGGGACATGGTTATGGTCATGATTTTCCCACTTTTTTTTCCTAGCAATGGCTTGAAATAATTCTTGAAGACCCATTCTTTCCCACCTAACTATAAAATCCACTCAAATCAGGTATTTCTTTACCTTCATAAAAAGACAATTCTCTGCATGTTCCCACACAAGCCAGCTTTTTGTTTCAATCTATCACATGGGAATTAGTTTGTGCAATTTATACTCTTTCTTCTGACCACATTTGAATGCTTCCAAACCAGTCTTCCACAATTTGGTGCCCACCAGATGGCCATAAAGAGGAAGGAATCCTGAAGTCAATCTTGGCACATGGTTATTAGATAGGATGATACCTCCATCCCCCTGCCTAGCCCATATTCTTGGTTGTCTTCTTTTAAAGTATCAACCACAGAAATCTGCAAGGGGGATCAGATGACAAAAACAGTGTTATGCCATAAGGCCCTCCTTTTTATACATGCACTGTGATACTCTACAAATATACAAAAGGAATGGAGCTTTTGTCATAATGGTACAATATTACTTTTATCATTTTGATGAAAATTTACAATCCTATAAATGCCTCCAGTGCTATCCAGATCAAACCAGCTTAGGTATTTTTGAATAGACATTATGGGCTAGATGATGCCACATGATGTAATCATGCTAGCTCAGAATTATGACCGTTACAATCCCAACATATGGAGAATATATTTATTCATTGTTATTCATGTCCTGTGCTAAGCATATTAAGCTACAAGGATACTCCACAGTTTCAATCCGCAGCTACAGTTTCTGCATCCTTTCATTTAAGATTGATGTTTTTCAGATCTTCCAGAAGCGCTAGCTTTTCCTTTAGCCTTCTTCTTTTTCTCCATCTGGTAGTATCTAATTGATTGCGGTCTTTGCTAGAAATTGCTCACTCACATGGAACACGTGTCCAGCAAAACACATTCTTTGTTCTGTCATTGTCTCAAGGGAATTGATTTTTTTTAGAATTTCCTCATTTGGTCCCAATACGAGATATAAAGAAATCTTCTGAGGCAATGTTTTTGGAAGACACTGAACTTATGAATAATTCTTGTTATAGATTTCCAGGTCTCACTGGCTATATAATTCCATTTTTCTTGTATCAGAACCTTGTAGATTTTTTCCTGTTTGTGTCAAATTGTAATTCTTTTTCTTTGTTATTTCATCAATTTGATCATACTCTTCTAGTTTATAATCTGCTGTCTGATTTGTTTGTACCTTTGTTGTTATTTCCTGGGTATTTTTTAATTGTAGATTTAGATTGGAGATATGCTTATTTAAATCCTCAAAGTTGTTTCAAATTTCGTCGTGGTTTGAATCTATTGTCATTTGTATTTGTCCTAATATTACATATATTTCCTCCGGGAAAGTATTTATCTTGCCTTGAAGTATTGCTTCTGGAGGCCCTTGATTTTCCAGGCTAAGTCCTTCAGGAGAAAATATTGAATGTGGCATCCTGTCATTCTTTGATACGTATGTGATATCCATGTTGTCTTCTCCCTTCAAATAATCTTTCATCAATGTTTAATTCAAAAGTCAATTTATCAGTCAGTCAAAATTACAGATTCAGTATATTAAGCCACTTTGAATCCTGCAAATTCTCCTCTAAAAGATTAGCCAAAAAGCCAAGATTTTTTCCTCCATAAATAGTTCTTAGGTTTAAGCAACAGTCCAGGTGTTTTGTTTTGTTTTTCTTTCAAACACTTTTTAATCTTATAGCTGGCTCTTCCTTTGTTCCCAGCTGTCTTCAAGGTTATTTGCAATTCGAACTTCCGGTTGGATCGCGGCGCCGATGGCAGCTTCCCCTCGAGGCTGCCTGCCCCGAGGACACGTTAGAGCCGCAGGAACAGCTGTTCCGCGGCTCAATCCCCCTCCCCGGGCAAAGGGGAGGGGGTGAGCTTCCCCGATAGGGGTAGAGCTCCTTAGCCTTCGCATTTTTCCAGCTGTGAGGGCTGGGTGAGCTCCCCCAGAGTCGGGGACTTCTCCGTGCT
This sequence comes from Protobothrops mucrosquamatus, assembly GCF_001527695.2. NCBI lineage: Eukaryota > Metazoa > Chordata > Lepidosauria > Squamata > Viperidae > Protobothrops > Protobothrops mucrosquamatus. The sequence continues at coordinate 339,238 of NW_015387091.1, forward strand.
TCGGGCTCCTTCGTTCAATAGAACGAAGCCAGACGCGCATCTAATCTCTGCTGCTTTAGGAAATTAATGACTGTGAGTACATCTATCATGCAGACAGAGCCTAACAGGATTTTTTGAAAACTGTTTGAAATGGGACTTTAACTCTGGAATCTTCTTTGTATTTATTCTAATTTGAAGAAGAAGGAATATGGCTGCGGAAGGGCGTTTCTTTTCGTTTGATTGAAACTTATGAGACTTTCGTTTTTTGGAAATACATGAGACTTTTACTTTTTGGAAACTTTCTCTTGGATTATTTTATTGTAATAGATTTAGCTACTTTGGATTGTTTGCGCAAGTACTCCTCCTCCATTGTTGTTTGAGGTTCTTATAAGACTGTTAGATTTTTTTCTTTTAAGATTTTTATAAGATTTTTTGAAAGAGAAAAGTAAAATGGCCTCTAAACGTGTGGGATTTTTTGTTTCTCAGAAAAGTACGATCTCTTCTGCAGCTGTTTTAACATCACAGCAACCAAAACTTGATATGCCTCCGCCTTCCCCCTTAACTTCAGCATTTATATTGAAAGAGATACAGGATGTATTGAAAGACACTGTAAGACAGATTAGAACGGATATGGAGAAACTTACTGATAAGAAATGTGAAGAGAAAAATGCAGAGATGAGAAAAGATTTATTGTCTGCCTTTCAAGGCTTAGCATGTCATGAAGAATGTGTTGATGGATGGGACGAGGAAGTAGAGGAATATGTTGAAAGTTTGGAATTTGAACTGGAAATGGAGGAAAAAGTGGACTTAATTCAAAATGAGGTCGTTATGTCACAATATAGAGAATTGGAACATGCTTCGATAATAAGAGAAAATCCTCGAGAGAAATCGGAGGAAGAGGATGCAGCAGATTTGGTTATGGTTCTGAATTGTCAGCCCGAAGATATTATGAGAGAAATGGAAAAAAATTATAGAATTAATTTACGGGTTGCAAGACAGAAAAACCTTTCAAGAGATGTTGTTATCTACTTTTCTAGAAAATCAATTCGTAATGGAATCATTCAGCTTTTTTATAAGCAGAAAATACCACTTAAAGTATTTAGAAGAAGAAAAGATTCTGCCCTTTTGTCCGACAAGGTACCAGGAAGGAAGGAACTTATGAAGATTAAGTGGTTGAAGGAGTTATACTATTATCAAGTGCGACAAAATCACAAGATCAAGATGAAACTAAGTAACAAGTTAGAGGCGATTAGAAAACTTAGAGAATGACCCGTGCAGCTTATAGATGCAAGAAAGAGAGTACTTAAAAATGTGGACGTATGAACTGAGATATTAATTTTGGAAATAAGAATTTTTTTATTTTTTTTTTAATCTAACTGCAAGAAGAATGAATAAGGCTGTGAAAGGATGTTTTTTTTTTCTTTTCTCTTCTTTGATTGATTTTGTTTAGGGAGCAATTTATTATGTTGATAATAGAGTAGATTATGAATTTTAGACTATTATTGTTGTTTATAACAGTTTACTTATTATTATTTTTAATTGTTAGTATGATTTTATTATTAGTGTGTTTAATAACTGGATATGGGTCTAAAAGAGTGGGTGTTTTTTTTTAGTGAAGTCCAGAATGTTATTGTTGTTTAAATGATAAAGAGAGTACTTAAAAATCTGGACGTATGAATTAAGATATTAATTTTGGAAATAAGAATTTTTTATTTTTTTTTTGCTTTTTAATCTAACTGCAAGAAGAATGAATAAGGTTATGGAAGGATGTTTTTTTTTTTCCCCTTCTTTGATTGATTTTGTTTAGGGAGCAATTTATTAATAACAGAGTAGATTATGAATTTTAGACCATTATTGTTGTTTAAATGTTATAACAGTTTACTTATTATTATTTTTAATTGTTAGTATGATGTTATTATTAGTGTGTTTATTAATTGGATATGGGTCTAAAAGAGTGGGTTGTTTTTTTTTAAGTGAAGTCCAGAATGTTATTGTTGCTTAAATGATTTAGTTTTATTTTTTATTTCTTAATATGATATTATTATTGTGTTTAATTGAATCTTAATTTAATTTTAGAGTACTTATTTTTAATTTTAACTATTAATATATTATTATTATCGTGTTTATTAATTATATATCTGTTGAAAAGAGAGTTAAAGGAGGTTACAGATTTGTTATTTTAACAGTTTTCAGATAGAGTTAAAGGAGATTATAGATTTATTATTTTTATAGTTGTTTAAAATTATTTAGAGTATGATTATTTTATTACTATTCCTGTGATTGGCTCTGGAAAGTGGGGGGGGGAGGGAGGGGGGCGGAAGGGTGGGTTTGAGGGAGGGATTTATATTGTAAAATGTTATAAAATTTTCAATAAATAAAAAAAAAGGTTATTTGCAATTCAAAGGAACAACTTTTTCTTTGTTTCTGGGCATTCTGCCAATTTCTGAGTCCTTATTGTTAGTGTTCTATTTTCTGATTCTCCACTAGATGTCAGCAGTTATTTCTTTTTTCAGTTTTTCTTTCAATCAAAAAGTTATTTTTGTTATATATTTTTATAATTCCATCAGAATTTTTTAGGGTATAATCTTGACAGTTTTTTAGTTCCTAGATTTGTTCAGACTGAAATATTTTAAATCAATTTTTAGTATATCTCTTTCCACCTTTTATGTTAATTTGCCGCTTCCGTCTGTAAGGGAATGGGGATATAGTCCCCTCCCTTCACTTCTGGAGGTTTTCTTGCTTTGGGGATCTTTTCAAGGATTTAAATAGTAGATAGAAGAAAGAAGATCAGTACTCTCACCAAATTCCAAGCACGCTGTTCACCGATGTTTAGGCTAGTGCTCTGGGACTTCGGCTGCAAGCAGCTTGGGTTAGACGCAGATGTCACACTAGCCTTTCTCCTGTCGGGTTCGGAGGGCTTTCCCTGGATCAAACGAAGCAATTGCCATCGCTTCGTGATCGATGGGGCACCCCTCTTTCACAGTCACCTCTCCGGGGCAACTTTGGACCCATCTAGGGTCCCCCAAGCAGGAAAAAACTAGACGTGGGGAGCGGAGGACCGCTCTCGCGCGGCCATGCGCTGCAGACGCAAAAATTGAAAGTCCTGTGTAAAACATCTTTATCAGTATCATTCTTGTATCCTGCCAATTTTAAATCCATATCCAAAGAAATGAGATTTTTGTTTATATCTTCTTCTACCTCTTTTTAAGCTCTTACTGTATCAGACAATCTAAAGAGAAAGTTTTGTGTACTGTGCCAAATATTTATTTATAACATTTTTGATCATTTCATTTTTTTACATTTTTAAATATCCTTGAATTCTTCCAAAGTTAAAAGACTTTTCTCTATCCTGAATTAGTAGGTCTTCTTTAATTATAATGTTTAGTTCTTTCTGGTTTGCTGTGGTAATCAGTCTTCAAGGTTTCTTCCTATATTTTGCTCTAATCCATTTTCCCAGAGAAAAATTTCTCATACATAAATTCAAAGTCTTCATATATTTTAATAGGGTTTTAAACAAGCCACAAGAATTATTCTTATAATTATTTCACAATCTTATTTCTAGTCAATCTGACCTCTTAATCTATTTAAAAACTTTCTAAAACCAATGTCCTAATAACCCTGTTGCTTTTTTCCAAATAAAAAAAAAAGTTCCTAAAATTACATGAAACTTCTTTCAGAGGATTGAAAAAAAATCACTCAATGTAATAAAACTTGTTTTCTGAAACCCAGCCTCCCTTTGGAAAGCTCCATATGTGGCTTGGGCAAAGCTGATTCTTCCAGCTTCCAAAGCTCTAAAAGGCCGCTCATTTGTAAACATCTTTATGAAGCACTATGGGTGATCCCAATTCCTCGCCTTAGTCTATAGTGTTCAGGCAGCCAACTCATTCAGCAGTTCCTCTTTTCACCATAGTTATTGGTGAAAAGCCGATAAGCCAGAGCCATCTACAGTTTGCCATGCTTCCCAGGAAATATCTCATACCTTTTTCCCAATTAAAGAACCACTTTTTTTCTTTGTATGTCAGCTATCAAAATGAAGCAACAACAGCATTAAGTGTAAAGATATCTAACTTCAGCCGTAATGTTCTGTTACTGCATCTCTTACCTTTATATGGTCTTATGTATCTAATGCTAACCCAGCCCCTTGAAGGATCATCCTCAAAAAACTGTACATGGATACGCGATGCTCTTCCTCTCCCCCTAAAAAGGGATCCTTCGGTTGGGTGTGCATACACAAGGCATGGCCACCATGGGTAGCCTTCAAGTTTGGCCCAAACTAAATCACCCGGTGAAAAGTCACTGAAGTCACTGCAAAAAAGGAGAAAAATAAGTGTAAATTTAACATTGGCTTGCAACTCTTTAAAGCATTTGAATGTTTTTTTCTAGGATTGCGTAGCTGCTCTCTGCCAATGCTACATGATTCTGTGAAATTACGTGGCTCCGTTAAAGATTTGTAGACAAATGTGCCTTTGCACATTCCAAAGCATCTTTCAGAATTGTATCTATGCAATATCTGTAAATAAAAACATTAAATGACTTTATTTTTGTTAGTTAAGGATTAGGGATTGGAATTTACAGGTCCTATTTTTGATAAATGTGACTATGTTTTCTTAAAATCATTAAACTAGAATGATAGTTTCTAGTTTAGAAACTAAAGTATAATAATCTTCCAGATAGCCTGAAATTTTCTAAGATTATGACTCCAAATGAAACAATTCTGTTAAGTCCTCAGCATTCATATCGTAGGAGTAAAGATCCCTCTTAATTATTTTTCACATCTGGTTTTTGCTTCTTTCTATCCTTATTTTTCTCCCAATGTAGCTTTTTGCATTTAGTGCAAGGTCATGCTAATATACCCCAAAACAACATTCACCTTTTTAGGAGTTGCATCATGCTGCTGGCACATGTTCAACTTTTTATGTAGTAGAACACCCAGCTCCTGCCAAGCTAGGCCTCTTTATCTTATATTCATTTCATTTTTCCTAACCAGTTGTCAAAGACTACATTGTTTCCTTTAAATTTTATTTCAGCTAACTACTCAAGTCTGCCTAGATCTTTTTGAATTTCCTTTCTCTTCTAAAGTGTTTGCCACTTCTCCTAGTTTGTACTGTATTATATGTAAGTTTGGTAATTATCCCCTCAGTCTCATTATCCACTTAATTAATAAAAATGTTGAATAGCATTTTGCTCTGTGGTACTCCATAATAAAGGGATTTATGAGTATTCTCTGGGTGTGATCATTTAGGCCAGTGTTTCTCAACCTTGACAATTTTAAGGCATGTGGACTTCAACTCCCAGAATTCCACAGCCAGCAATGCTGGCTGTGGAATTCTGGGAGTTGAAGTCCACATGCCTTAAAATTGTCAAGGTTGAGAAACACTGATTTAGGCAATTATGAATCAATCTAACAGTTTTATCATACAGCACAGACTTTATCAACAGATCAGAATAAAGATTTATCAAGCCTTACTGAAATATAGTGAAGCCCTGGTACTTTAATTTCAGCTTATAAAAGAGCTCCAGTCAGAGCTACACCACAAGTGTAACTCCACAGTGAATTAGTGTTAAACCAAAGCTTACCAGCAGAAGCCAATAATGTAACCACACAAAGCAGGGGAAAGGGTCCAGGTGAACAAAGTTTATTATTAGCATACTAAAACACTATCCCTAAATAATTAGAGGAGTAATATAGAGATCATACTAAGATTATGGGATGGAACATGCTACATGCAGTAAGCAGACCCAGGAAATTGCAAATAATCCATGAATGAAATTGTAATCTTATGCTTCCTTGTGAAAACAGTATAAAAGCCTAATGTAAGTCTCATTCAGAGCCCCCTTTTTTTGCTGAAATGTCAACAGAAGTGCCCCTTCGCTTCTGCACAGAAATAAAGTGTTTGAATTTCACTTTCCTTGACTCTTGTGAATAATTGGCCCATCGTGCCAGATAAACGAACTCAGCGTTGGCACTTAGTCATCAATAGAAATATCTAATATGTCAAAAGTGAATTTTTTATATTCAATAAAAACAATTTTATTATGCTAACATGTTTCACTTTGCCTTTTGGGGTATACTTAAGAAGCAGGTAGAAACTGTGGTTGGAGGGGCTTGTACAGATTGAAAAGGGTATTGGAAGAATATCTGAAAGACAGTGAAGAAGATGTACTGAAGCTAGTATATCATGCATATAAAGCAAGAATTGAGAAGACAGCAAAGCTTTACTTGGAACAACTTACATCCTGTAATGATACCTTTAACACCATCAAACAATACCTGCTTATCCCAAGTTCACTGGATAGGTGGATGAAAATGCCAAATCCAGTCTAAACACCTGGCTGCCTGTACAACCAACCATAAAAATGCCAAATCCAATCTGAACATTTAGCTGATTGTGCAATGAACCATAGCAGCAGCAGCAGTAGTAGTAGTAGTAGTAGTAAATGTAGCAACAGATATATGGCCTCTAGAGCAGTGTTTCTCAACCTTGACAATTTTAAGGCATGTGGACTTCAACTCCCAGAATTCCACAGCCAGCAATGCCTTAAAATTGTCAAGGTTGAGAAACACTGCTCTAGAGTCAATTTTTTAATTAACTTTCAGCCAATTTCACTGTATACATGAATAATAAAGGGTTTATTATTATTATTTAACTTGTATAATCTCACTATCTAAATCACGCATCTAAATCACGCAACGTCACGTGACATCGCATGACGTATCGGGACTTTTCCCCCATTACCGGCAATGGGGTGAGCACGGTTTCAGCGTGATGCATCCGGCCCATGGGCCGGCAGTTTCACGTGCCTGATTTAAATTATATGCTATAAAAGCAAAAATAAAATACAAACTACCCTTTTCTCCAAAAACATATAACTGATGTCAACATAGTATACCTTTCATAGTACCTAAATATTCATACAAGCCATTAATCCTATCATTCTAGAAATACAAAATCCATTTTTGCTCTCTATTTTCCTCTTCTCTAACTTTCTCAGATAGCAACCCTGTACTTGGTTGTAACTAAAAATATTCAGTTACCCAATGGTGAAGTTGTGTGCTCTCACACTGGTAACCATTCAAAACAGACAATAAAAATGCTAAGAAGGAAACAAAAACATCAGAATATATTCTTTCCACAGCCTAAAACAGTGGTTCTCAACCTTTTTAATGCCGCGACCCCCAACTGGTCATAAGTCGAGGACAAAACCGGTCGTAAGTCGAGGACTACCCAACCAGTCGTAAGTCAAGGACTACCCAACCAGTTGTAAGTCGAGGACTTTCCCTGCCCGGGAGCGCCGTGCATGCGTGGTTCCGCCCCCTGCGCCGGCCGAGGCATAGCTGGCAAGCGGCAGAGATGGAGCAGGCCGACCACCAGCTGGCCCAGCTCAAGGGAGGTAAGGCACCCACCGGAAAAGGGGAAAAAAATGGCGGACAGCCTTGCTTGGCGACCCCCGTGAAATGGTCGATCGACCCCAAATGGGGTCCCAACCCATAGGTTGAGAACCGCTGGCCTAAACCTAGATGAGCAGCGATTGATGCCCAACAATCAAGCAGAAAACGATACCTTAAACAAAGAACTACCAAGGACAAAATCACAATCCCCACTGATATTGGCAAAACAAGCTAATTTATATAAACAGGGAGCAAACCCCATACTCACTCTCCTAATTAGTTGGGTAATGAAATGTCTGCAAACAACCAACCTCAGAGAATACCAAGGATTCCAGAGCTTCATATTAATTGTGAGAGAGATTTGTGTGCATTTTTATTTTCAGTGATTATTAATAATAAACAGATCAAACCAGGTAAACTTTTAGAAAATGCTTTTAATAAATAAGGTCTCTCTGAAATTTAATTTGTGGATTTGTTTTATTTTATAATTTATATTAATTTATAATTTTTCACAGAATCTATTTAACTTGAAAAGTTGAAGAAAAATAAATACAATAAAGTCTATGTACTGTATCAAATGGCCTTAGTTGCACTACTGATAGTAATGAGATACAAAAGCCCAGGGTGTTTTTGTGCAGAAAAATTCTTGCACAAGAAAGAATGAAGCTGAAAGAGCATCTGATGTCTCTCAGTTACCAATCAATCAATCAATCAATCCTGAAGCATCCAATGAAGTTGCTGATCAGGAGACAAAAAAGAATTCCTACACAATTGGAGAGCTTTTAGTAAATTCATGTGTACTAGAAATGCTTGAGCATTCTTCTGTGGACTTGAACATTATTTTATGATGTAATATACTAAAACAGTTTATATTTTATAGCTTATATTTCTTTTAACAGTTTGGAGCAGTATCATCAGTATGCAGTTCAGTATGCAACCAGGTGAAACTTCAGACACTTATCAATGAAGCCAACTCCTGTTTTATTTATTATATACAAGCTGTTGTCATCAAAAAAATAACTCCTATTTTCAAAGTTCCTTCTGAAAACTATGACCATTAACATTTTAGAAACTATTTTTTAAAAATGGGGGCAGGGGGGACACCATCTGACTAGCTAGAACACAGAAAAAAGTACCAAAGGAGATAAAATAGTAAAATAAACAAGCAATTATGGAAATAAGGTCAGCAAAGTGCAAAGTAAATCCCAAAGAGTAAAGGACCTCCAACTCCTTGACATGCACTGCAATGCTCCTTAGAAAAAGTGTCATAGCCAGGAAGGAACCAAGAAGCCTTCATATTGAAATATGAATAAATAAGTTTAATTTTAACTTGCCTATCTTTTAAATGTCATTATATTGCTATTGATTTGATACTTGTATTTCAATCATACATCATAGATTTTAAAATACAGGTAGTCCTCGATTTACAACAGTTCATTTAATGACCGTTCAAAGTTACAACGGCACTGAAAAAAGTGACACAACCATTTTTCACACTTACAAGCACTGCAGCATCCCCATGGTCATGTGATCAAAATTCAGATGCTTGGTAACTGACTCGTGACAGTTTCATTGTTGCAGGATCATGTAAATACATTTTGTAATCTTCTGAGAAGCAAAGTTAATGGGGAAGCCAGATTCACTTAACAACCATGTTACTAACTTAACAACTACTATTATTCACTTAACAACTGTGGCAAGAAAATGAGGCAAAACTCACTTAACAAAAGTCTCACTTAGCAACATAAATTTTGGGCTCAATTGTGGTCGTAAGTTGAGGACTACCTGTAATTCCTTTATGTTGTAAGAAGCATGAGAACATCATGTGCATAAAATGAGAGCCTCAAGGAAGAAAAAAAAAACTATCTATCTCTAAACAGTAAGAAAAATAAACTGCTTAAGCATGCATTCCTATGCTAATAATAGTATTAAAACAGATGGCTTTCCCTTTTTTTGTTTATTCTGCTGCTGAACCTAAAATAATAGGAAATCTTACTAGAAGATGTAAGGCAGACATGTCAAACTCACGATGTCACGTGATGTCACGCAACATATCGGGATGGTTTTGCCATTGCCAGCAATGGGGTGGGCGCGGCTTCCGGATGACGTCCGGCTAGGCCGGCAGTTTGACACCTCTGATGTAAGCTATAAAACATATTGCCTTCTTATCTGAGTTCCTCTCCATAGGCTGGGTTGAGCTCAATAGCACTTTTCCAATTAACCATTTTCTTTTAGAGTGTCAGGGTGCTGCCTCTTTTCCCTAATAGTCAGACAAAGATTATCACCAAATCAATTGAGACACTTAGCAGGGAGATTGCCAGTGCGAAAGCCTAAGTGGGACATTCCAAAGTAAATGATCTGGTAGTCACAGTATGCACCTACAGCAAAAGGTGATTAGCTGAACTCCAACACAGAATTACTATGTGAATGAAAAAGAAAGTAAGCATGGGGGAGTTTTGGATGGGGTGTGGGAGGTACCTCTTATCTGCAGCTGCTCTTCTTGCTAGGCTCTCATTGATACTTAACTTGCAGCTATCTGGAGGCATCTCTTCCTTGCTTGAAGGCATCATGGTAGTACAGATAGTGTTCGACTTACAACAATTGCACCCAAAATGTCTGTTGCTAAGCAAAACATTTAAGTGAATTTTGACCCACTTTACAACCTTTCTTGCCACAGTTAAGTGAATCACTGCAGTTGTTAACACATTTGTTAAGTGAATCTGGTTTCCTCATTGACTTTGCTTATAAGAAGGTTGCAAAAGTTGATTGCATGACCGCAGGACACTGGAACCGTCATAAATATGAGTCAGCTGCTAATTTTGATCATGTGACCATGGGGATGCTGAAATGGTCATAAGTGTGAAAAATTGTCATAAGTCACTTTTTTCAATATTGTTGTAACTTTGAATGGTCACTAAATGAACTAAGTCGAGGGACTACCTATATAATAGCTTGGTCCTATGTGGGAATGGATAGGTAAAGCATACTGCTTACCTAGGAGAAAATTATTCAGTGTGATTTATGTCTAGGACCAGCATAGCATTGCATTTTATTTCATTGTCCATTCTTTATTCATTTCTGTGGCAGAAATAAAGGAATCAATTTTTTGTGTGCCACTGATTATTTCAAATGCTTCAAATCACAGTTGCAGAGGACAAGCTTGCTGTCAGAACCCTGTCTTTCTATGGGAATGGGGCTTCTTGTTCTTTTTTGGGTTCTGCCATTCTTCTGGGGAGAGCGGGAAGCTTGGGGTAGCTAGTGTATTTCCTTTGCTTTGTTCCTTGCTCTATCCTCTTTCATGTTTCTTTCTCGGGGTGAGAATGGAATGTGCCTCCGGCCATCTGCCTTATCTCCAGGCATGGAAGAAGAGGCTCGGAGACCTTTGGAAGCAGCACCGTATCACTCTATTACCACATTTTCACACCTGTGGACTGGCCCATTTGAACCATCCGGATGGACAGTTGGCGTGGGGTTTTCATTTGACTCTTTTGACATTGATTCCTGTGGGAAATCCTCAGATCCTGCCTTCTACTTCTACGGACACCTTCCAATAAAAGTTCCTTTTGAAATGATGTTCATTTCAAGATTTCTGCTTTCTTGGGAAGCTTAATTGAGGCAGGTCTTTACACTTGCAATTAAGAATGAATGAATATCCATATCACATTCCTTATATATGGTTTACATAGAGTGGCCAGAGATTTGAAGCAACTATCCTGATGTAGATGATTTCAAATAGGAAAAAAAATGTTCATTAAAATTCCACTCCAAGTACAAAAGTTCAACAAAATTGTTCCCATCTTTGCTCTCGCTCACTAAACTATCAGGACACGTTGGGGGACTTGGCTGGATACAGCCACGTATTATTTCACTAATTATGCTTCCTTGCAGCAGACAATTAAATAATTTGACTGTTGCGCATTTTCCTCCATCAAGATTGTGCAAGATTCCTTCTCTGAAACTTTGGCTAGAAATTTAGGAGATACAGGACCTAACTACAGTGGATTAACAAGAGCAATCACCTGCCTTGAAACTGTAGAAATGGAATTTAGTGATGCACTGAACATTGTAAAGTGATTTAAGGCAAGCACAGGGGAAAGTGGCTGAAAAAAATAGTGATAAACTGCAGAGAGTACTGCAATCTAATATGGATTATTCAACATTTTGCAAAATAAGTTAACATTCTAAAGGGGCTCGAAGCAAAATTTGAAGACTTCAAGCCAGAATTTTCTCTATATGTCTGCTTTTTTCAAATTTGTTGCTATAACCCAGGGATGTCAAACTGTCGCCCCACGGGCCGGATGCGTCATGTCAAAACCGCACCCACCCCATTGCCGGCAATGGAAAAAAAGTCACGATACGTCACGACATATCACGTGACGTTGCAAGTTTGACACCCCTGCTATAACCTCTTGTGATGTCAAAGTTTCTCCTGATACAACAACATACTAATGGACATTAGGAGTTTTGAGTTTGTAATCTCAAGATGCACATGGTCATCCAATGCAATTCTGCTGTTAATGAAAACTAATCCAGTTTACTCTCAAAATGTTCATTTGATTCCTTCAATACCAGCATGTCTACAATGGAAGTGAAGTAGAAGAATAAACCTTTTAATTTGTGTGAGTGGATGTAAACAGAGATTTTTAAAAATTGGGTGTTAATTTCATAAAAACTGTACTCACATGTTTTAAAAGTCATATTTTTGGTTGAATTGGTCATATTTAAACGATTTTCAGATCATAAATCCTTACATATTTCTAACAATTCAGGTCATAGAAATCTTTGCCCTAATCATGACAATACCTTTATTTACTCTTTTCCCCTACTACATCCCACATTAGATTTGCATAGGTCTCCCGCACCCCCCCCCCCAGGTCTATTAACTTCTTACACAGCAAGCCCAAAGTATGTGAGATTCTATTTCTGATCATCATAAGCAGTTCATTCAGAATTAACTGGTTTTTTTTTTACAGAGTCCATGTTACTCTGTAAACCCCTCCAGATGCGTAATTTTTAGAATTTATTCAAATTATCTTAATATCCAATCATGCAGTCATATTTTTGGCAACAAAATTATTTTGTAAGAGAGTAAAATATGTAAAATTGTTTAAATTTTTAAAATCTGCATTACAGGAAGTCTATTTTAAAAAGGCTGATTTTTAGCCACCTAGAACAGATCTTTCTATGTTTTGCCTCTTCAACAAAGCCACTTAAATATTTAAGAAAAAGAGGCAGATACCCCTTCACTGATTAAAGTAGTAAAGTATAACAAACTATCAAACAAATACTGAAGCTGTCCAGAAATAGAACTGCCAATACTTGTTGGTGACTAGAGAGTGAATTCCTAGAGATGATATTTCCATGTAAAGAGCAAGGAAGGATTGAGAAAGAACCAGATTACTATCCTCCGTATCTAGTTTCTCTAGTCTTTAGATAAATAGGAAACTCAAGGCCTAAGTTTCTGGAATCATTTATTTATAACAGGTCATATCTTTGAATATCTTGAATTATTGTTCTGAAACTTAGGTAATCGACCAAATGACTAAAAAACAGCATCTTGCCTTTGAATACAAAGAAATTTTTGTTGGGACACAAACTATAAAGTACAAAAGGATATAATTCTGCTCTCCAAATATATATATATATATATACATGAAGAAGCCTCTAGGGGCACCACTGTCATTGATCTGGATGGAAACTTACCAACACCAGGGGCAACCATGGCACCAGATGACCCTTTTATGGACAGATCAACAGCCCACAACTGGATACTCAACAGATACCACTCAAGATATTTCACCCCAAAACCACAATTGATTACTGACAAATCCACACCACAGGGGTCGCTGTTTTTCCAACCCAACAATAAATATAACCAAATGTGGATCAATTCCAATGATGACAACATTATCCACTGGGGTCTGGGATTCAGTGTATATGTACCTGAGAGCACTGTGTTGCAAGAACCTGTACAATACAGCTGGTTAGTTAAACTCACATACTATGTTCAATTCAGAGAGTTTATTTTTCCATGTACTTGTACTTAACAATTAATTGGAAATAAAGTTGGAACTTTATCAGACATGCCTTCTCCTTTTCTCATTATTTTGTATGAAGTGATTCTTCTAATATTATATATATTAATATTATCTTGAGTTTGATATGGCCAAATATGGCCGACAGGGTGCACCAAACTCAAGATAATTCTTCTCCCCTGTCTCATAGCTGACAAAGTGAGAAAGAGCCTGTGGCCTAGAGGTTAATACATCTGCCTAACATGCAGACAGCCCAGGTTCGAATCTCAGAAGGGTATGTCTGGTTGAAAAGAACTAAAAAGTTTGAAATGGCTATTCCAGTTCTCCCTTAATTCTTTGTTAGCAATCCAAATTTTGATGTATGTATGTATGTATGTATGTATGTATGTATGTATGTATGTAGGTATGTCTTTGGTTATTCGGGTTTTCTCCCGAATAACCAAATATATATATATATTCTAAAAAAAGAGAACAGATTTTTTCATTTCATAGCAAATAGCTTTCAAATAACATTCAATGAATTCTAAACCTCCCATTCCTGTTAACTCAATGCTAGGCAGATTATGACTTGAAAAACATTAATCAGGCAAATTATACTACAATCATGCAACATATTTGGCAGTGGTTTCTACTGCTTCTGCCTAGAGCTGAGTGACTTCCCTGAAGTTATCCAACTAGTTTGTTCTTAAACTAGAACTCATATACTCATAACTTACCTGATTTCTAGTCCATTGCCTATAAGCACAACATCAAATTGGCTCTTAGGCTAGATCACTTTATATTACACTTTTCCATTAAACTTACTTTAAAAACTTACATGACTTTTTTAAAAAAATAGTAAACTGTACAGTACCACTTATCTCAAAAGCTACATTGACACTTGTCCCAGAGATGTTTTTTCAAGAGGCAACTGGACTTCGTTTTTCTTTGAAGACATTTCGCTTCTCATCCAAGAAGCTTCTTCAACTCTTAAAAAAAACACCTTTGGGACAACAATGACTGGATGACTGGGAACCTCCATAGACATTTAGCTATACATTGACACTTGTTTTATTACCATGGTCTACCTTTTATTCTAATGAAATGCACACACAATCGATGTGCACCCAAATAACGCCAGGTCAACCCATTCGTTCATTGCTGAATTGCAAGTTTGTCCTCTGCAGGTGTGATGTGAAGCAATTTCTACTGTATTCAAGGGGGGCGGCAAGAATTTGATTCCTTGATTTCTGCCACAGAAATGAAGAACGGACAACGAAATAAAATGCGATACTGGGCCTAGACAAATCTCACTGAATAATTCTCCCCTTAGATAAGCAGTGCGCTTTACCTGCCCATTCCGGGCCAAGCTATATTACCACGATGCCCTCCAGCAACGAAGAAATGGCTCTTGCAAGTTAAGTGTCAACGAGGGCCTAGCAAGAGCAGCTGCCGATAAGAGGCCCCTCCCCCGCCCCAAAACTCCATTGTGCGCTCCCTTGAGACGGAAGCTGCTTAAGGCCTAGGTGAGAAAGCCCGGGAAAAGAAGCGGGCCTCGCAGAAGGCCTCGGCTGCTTTTCTCCTGGCGCTGGATCGCGGCTCACCAATCCGCCGGCAGAGGTGGCGTCCTGCCCTGGCTGCTACTAGAGGCACTGGTCGAAACCTGGGGACGGCCCTCGGCGTCGCTTGTGGGGCTGCCGCTGCCGCCGTCATCATTCTTCTCCGCAGGCTTTGAGAAAAACGTTAGGAGGCTGCTCTGGCGGGACATGGCGGCGGCGGCTGGCGAAAACGAGGCGCCGCAGCCAAGAAGACGAGGCGAGCGGTTTTACGCCTCCCCTCCTCCGTCACGCTGGCTGAGCAACGCGCGAAATCTGCGACCCCGCCCAGTCAGCTCCGAGGGACCGTCCCAGCGCAGTTCCGGGCTAAGAAAGAACCCGCCTTTTGCCCTACTTGGAGGCTCAGTGTCGTGGCTGCAGCCCGAGCGGGAAACCCTCCCAGTGACGGTTTCTGTAGCTGTGCGGGAATGGAAGGACTCTTTTAGAAGCCGAGAGCCGAGAAGAATGAGTCCTTCCGGGTTAGGAATAATTAGCTTAATCGGGAGTACTGTTCTCTAATATGTCTTCTCGTTGGATTGGTCTACGATTCTCATAATCTGCCTTTCCGCCTGCCTGGGCAAGAACGGCGAGCGTTGTAAGGCATTTCACCCAGTAGCAGGAAAACAGTGCAACGGCAAAATGCATTTCGGACCGTTATTACCGCAGGAATGAAACAGTATAGCGCAGGGGTAGGCAACCTCGGCTCTTTTATGACTCGTGGACTTCAACTCCCAGAATTCCCGAGTCAGCTATGCTGACTCGGGAATTCTGGGAGTTGAAGTCCACGAGTCATAAAAGAGCCGAGGTTGCCTACCCCTGGTATAGGGGTTCTTTCTTCAAGCAGCGACGTGGGAAAGGAGCTCCTCTGGTGCCAGTCTCTGGTCTTTTTATAGTGGTTTTGAAGACAGTTTATTGCCTCCACACAAAAAGGCTGCCGTCAACAGAAAGGAATCGAGAGTAATAATAATAATAATAATAATAATAATAATAATAATAATAATAATAATAATAATAATAATAATAATAATAATAATAATAATAATAATAATAATAAAGTTGGAAGGGACCTTGGAGGTCACACCAACATTCGCATTGATAACATTTGAATGTTGTAAGGGATAAGAAGATCAGAAATTGTTTAATCTTATGAAGAAAATTAATCCTAATGGCATAGTTGAAGCTTAAGCATAGTTGTAAAATGGAGTTACTTCAGCTTTTAGAAATGCAAGATTGTTGTTTAGCTCTCAGACACATAGCTTGTTGTTAGGAAGTCAGCCATAACCGCAAGAAGAGGAAATACAAAAATAAAGATAGAAGAGTAGAAAAAGTAAGTCATGGTTAACACAATAGGTATAGAGGCAGGGGTCTTTTTCCTGGGAAGGGAAAAAGAAATGTATTCTGTTTAGGCACTTCGGATTAGCTGATCGGGCTGAGCAGATGGGCTGTTGAGTGCAATAAGGGTGGGGGGAACCAGCTTCGTGAGAGGGTTTAAATCAGACATGTCAAACTTGTGACGTTGTGTAACATATCGGAGCTTTTCCCCATTGCCGACAGTGGGGTGGGCGTGGTTTCCCAGTGACGTGTCCGGCTCACGGGCCAGCAGTTTGACACCCCTGGTTTAAATATATGCTTTTTAAAATTGTGGGTGTAGCTTTTTCTCCTGCGTGAAATAAGTCCACCAGATTTTGTAAAAGCTTTATCCAAATAAAACTGTTCTTGGAAATCCTAGACCAGGGGTAGGCAACTTCGGCTCTTTTATGACTCATGGACTTCAACTCCCAGAATTCCTGAGTCAGCTATGCTGACTCAGGAATTCTGGGAGTTGAAGTCCATGAGTCATAAAAGAG
>NW_015387091.1:356655-368894 GCF_001527695.2 Protobothrops mucrosquamatus
ACAAGCGGGACTGGCCTAGGGCAATTTTTAGAGGGGTTTTTAATCATATTTTAATTAGACAACATTTAAATATTTCTTTTTAACTAATTTTAATTTTGTAATTGTTATTGGTGTATTTTTAACTGATTGTCAGCCGCCCTGAGTCCGCAAGGAGAAGGGCGGGATATAAATTCAATAAATAAATAAATAAATAAATAAATCACATTTCATTCCTTTTCCACTCTTTTCCTTGTCTCTGGGTCTGTCTATGTGAAATGGCGTTACTAATGCAAGCTTAGTTTACAGAAGCAAAATGGCGACAGTTAACAACAAGAATAATTTTTCACCCATTTTTACAAACCCTATATTTCCTCTCTTTTAATTTTGTGATAGAATGCTTTCTTTTTTATTAGTTTTTATTGATTTTTTAATACAATTCAATAGTGCTTATTCAACAAATGTGTTGTCTGAGTTTATCATTCACTAATGCAAATTAAATTCCTAACCCCTAATTTGTTTTTCCAACCATTGATAAAATTTGAAAATATTCTGTTTCTTCTTTTTCTTTCAACCTCAAAACAAGTCTGTCCATTTCCTCCGTCTAGTATTTTTTTAATTTTTTCTTCCTCTAGTGGTATTTCTTCATTTTTCCAGTATTGTGCGAATGTAATTCTTGCCATTGTTATCATGTGCAAAATCAAATATACACTTTGTTTGTCAAGTTTTTCTAGCATTATGCCTAATAAAAAGAGTTCAGTTTTAAAATCTGTACGTTTCCCCAACATCTTTTCTAGACAAGTATGTATTTTTGTCCAATATCTCTTTGCTTTAACACATGTCTACCACATATGATAAAAAGTACCTGGTTTATGGATTACATTTCCAACATTTATCTGGCATATTTTGTAAACATTTTTGCTAATCTTGCTGGTGGCAGATGCCATCTATAAAACATTTTATATAAGTTTTTTTAGAAGAGGTTGACATTGTCAGTTCATAATTTCTTCCCCACAGGCTTTGCCATTTCTCTAAGTCTATATTGTATCCAAAGTTCTTTGCCCATATATTAATAATAATAATAATAATAATAATAATAATAATAATAATAATAATAATAATAATAATAATAATAAAAAGTTGGAAGGGACCTTGGAGGTCATCTAGTCCAACCCCCTGCTCAGGCAGGAAACCCTATACCATTTCAGAAAAATGGCTCTCCAATCTCTTCTTAAAAACTTCCAGTGTTGGAGCATTCACCACTTCTGGAGGCAGGTTGTTCCACTAGTTAATTGTTTCTAACTGTCAGGAAGTTTCTCCTTAGTTCTAGGTTGCTTCTCTCCTTGATTAGTTTCCATCAGTTGCTTCTTGTCCTGCCTTCAGGCGCCTTGGAAAATAGGTTGACTCCCTCTTCTTTGTGGCAGCCCCTGAGATATTGGAATACTGCTATCATGTCCCCCCTCGTCCTTCTCTTCATTAAACTAGACATACCCAATTCCAGCAGCCTTTCCTTATATGCTTTAGCCTCCAGTCTCCTAATCATCTTTGTTGCTCTTCTTTGTACTCTTTCTAGAGTCTCAACATCTTTTTTACATCGTGGTGACCAAAACTGGATGCAGTATTCCAAGTGTGGCCTTACCAAGCCATTGTAAAGTATTAATACTTCACGTGATCTTGATTCTATCCCTCTGTTAATGCAGCCCAGCACTATGTTGACCTTTTTGGCAGCTGCAGCACACTGCTGGCTCATATTTAAGTGATTGTCCACTAGGACTCTGAGGTCCCTCTCACAGTTACTACTATTAAACAAGGTACCCCCTATACTATACCTGTACATTTGGTTTTTCTTGCCTAAATGTAGAACCTTACTTTTTTCACGATTGAATTTCATTTTGTTAGATAGCGCCCAATGTTCAAGTCTGTCCAGATCCTCCTGTATCCTAAGCCTGTCTTCTGGAGTGTTGGCTATTCCTGCCAGCTTGGTATCGTCTGCAAATTTGATGATTTTCCCATCTATCCCTTTGTCCAAATCGTTGATGAAGATGTTGAAGAGCACTGGGCCCAGAACAGAGCCTTGGGGCACCCCACTACACACTTCCCTCCATGTAGATGCGGTTCCATTGAGGACCACACGCTGACTACGGCCGGTCAGCCAGCTACGGATCCATCTGGTGGTGATGCTGTCTAACCCACATTTTTCTATCTTATCATTGTTTCTAGCTTATCATTGTTTCTTTTACTTGTTCATCTTCCATTTTCAAATTTAATAAAAAATTATACATTTTCTTAATTATTTTTTCATCAGAGGTTAGTAATATCTGATCAAACAAAATCTGCTCTTCATAAAATCCATACAGTTTAACATCTTTATCATATGTCACTTGTATTTGTAAATATGACCACCATGATAGATCAATACCCTGATTTTCCATCTCTTGTCTAGATTTTAAGTTTCCTTCAGAGTTCAGAATATATATGTCCATATTTTCTCAAGACTGACTAAATATGGATGTACAAATGCTTCCATTGTTGAAAGCCATCCTGGAATTTTTAAATATATTTTACATTTTATTTTTTCTCATGTTAATAATAATGTATTTCTAATGCAGTGGTTTTGAAAATATTTATGAATTTTATTTTTCACATACCATAAGAAAGCATGCCAACCGAGTTGTAAATCATGTTCCTCCAAATACAACAATCTTTTGTTTCTGAGGGTTATCTATTATTTTATCCATGTTAACACTGATGCTTGATAATATAAAACCCACTCTGGCAAACCAAAACCTCCCTTCCCTTAGTTTTATAGGTATTGTTTGGAATAAAAGCAGTATTTTTTGGTAATATATTCATTTTTACCATAGCGATTCTTCCTAACATCGACAATTGCAGATTTTTCCATTTTTCCAAGTCAAGTTTTATTTGGTTTAGTAATTTTATATAATTATCTTCTTTTATCATTGAGCATCTTCCTGTCAGGTATATTCCCAAGTATTTAACCTTTTTAACTATTTGTAGTTCTATTTTTTTCTGATAGTTTTTGTTGTTGTTTATCTGTAAGATTTTTAACTATCACTTTGGTCTTTTCTCTGTTTATCTCCAGTCCTGCTGCCTCTCCAAACTGTTCTATCTTTTCCAATAATTTAGAAACCATCTCCAAAGGCTTCTCTAGGATAAATACCAGGTCATCTGCAAATGCTTGCAGTTTATAAGTTTTGCCTTTTATTTCCAGTCCTTTAATTTCTGACTCCTATCTAATATTTCTATTTAAAACTTCCAAAGTTAAAATGAATAACAATGGGGATAGTGGACATCCTTGTCTTGTGCCTTTTCTTATATCAAAATTCTCTGTATAGTCTCCATTTACAATCACTTTTGCTTTTTGTTTATGGTATATTGTCTTAGTCATATTTATAAAATTTTGTCCAAAGTCCATTGTTTTTAGTTGTTGAATCATAAATTGGGCATCTAGAAATCATAAATTGGGCATCTAGAAATACTAATGCCAGTTGTTTCCCCAGGTGTCTTTCGTAATATTCCAATATGTCCATTATAACTCTTAAATTGTTTTTTATTTGTCTCTTTGGTAGAAATCCGTTTTGGTCTGGATGTATAAATTTAGTAAAAAAATATTTTCAGTCTCTCAGCTATTATTGAAGTAAAGATTTTATAATCCACATTTAATAATGATATTGATCTGTAGTTTTGTGTCAGATCTGAGTCTTCTTTTGGTATCAGAGTAATATTTGCTTCTATCCATGTATTTGGGAGTTTGGCCTCCAATAAAAGTTCATTACAAACATCTTTCAAGGGTAAGCTTAGTATGTCTTGTAAGTATTTGTAGAACTCTGCTGGTAGCCTATCTGGTCCCGGTGTTTTTTCATTTTTTTGTCTCTTTATAGCCTCTATTAATTCCATCATTGTTATTTTCTCATTTAACATGGTCTTAAAGTTTTCTGGAATTTTTGGTAAGTTATTTTTTTCCATATATTGAATCGTTTCCTCCTGTGGAATTTCTTCCATATCATACAGTTTCTCATAATATTCTTATTATCTTTTTTATTGTCTCATTTTTAAATTGTAGACAGCTCTTTTCATCTACTAAATTGCTTATCAAATTTTTCTCCTTCTGTTTTCTAGGTTTGTAAGCTAGCCATCTTCCTGGTTTATTTGCATTTTCAAAAAAAATGTTTTGCTCTTTTGATTTGTTGTTTTAGTTATTCTGATTCTATTAAATTTAATTTATGTTTTATTATTTCCATTTGTCTTTTCAATACTTTCTTTTGTTGATTTATTTGTAGTTCTAATTCTATTTTTTTAAATTCTTTCCTTAATAGCACACATTGTTGTCTTTTTTTCTTTATTCTTTTTCGCCATGTATGTTATAGCTACACCTCGAAAATATGTCTTAGGCAGTCTCTTTCTTCCTTGTTTTCCTGTTTTGCTACTTTTATAATCTAGTGTCCCATCTACTATTGCGTTAAAATATCCTAGTAGGCAAATATTTTTATATTCTATTTCTGGTATTTTTCTATGAAGATTTTGATAAAATTTGTCTTGTTTGTTATTTGGTGCATATAGTACTACCAAAAGTACCTGTTTTTTATTAAAAAATATTTCCACCATTACAATTCTTCCTTCTTCATCTAAGTAAATCATTTTAGAGTCTATTTTCTCTTTAACATATACAGCTACTCTCTTTTTTCATTGTTGCACAGATGCATAATAAAGTTTTCCAATTTTTGGATATTCCAAAAGTTTATAATATTGTTTTTATGTGTGTCTCTTGCAGACAAATTATATCAATTTTTTGAAGATTCTTTTCTGCAATTTTTTGAAGATTCTTTTCCTTTTTGATGGAGAATTCAATCCATTTATATTCACTGAAAAAAAATCAATTTTTCTTCTCCATTTTGTTTTCTTATATTTAGGTTTTGTCAATCTCGTAGTCTTCTGCTCTCTTGCCATTCCCTCACCCTCTTGGTCTGTCTTCTATTTCTCTTCTATTTGTGAAGTTGTTTCCTCTGCTATTTGTTCTGTCTGTTTCTGGTCTTTTCTATCCTCTTGTTGGTATTGTGTTCTTTCTCCCAAGAAAGCTCTATTTCTTTCATCAAAGTCTTCTGCCTTCCAAACTGAGTTCAATCAATATCTTATATTGTTCCAGTTAATTAGGATCCCTTCTGGCATTAACCATCTAAAGTTTACACCTTTTGCAATTAGCTTTGTAGTCAGAAAATGATATTGTTTTTGTGTGTCCCTTATTCTCTTGGGGATCTGTTTTAACACCACAATTTCTCTGTTTTTATATTATAATGGGTCATTTCCAGTGGTGGGATTCAGATATGTGAACAACCGATTTTCTGTGTGGATGCTGCTTCCAGAAATCCATTCTGGGCCTGGGCAACAAAAAAATAGCGACCGGTTCTGCCTAACTGGTGTGAACCGGTTGAATCCCACCACTGGTCATCTCTAACTCTTCTCAGCATCTCATCCCTTGCTGTTTTCTTTATAAATCTTACATGGACTTCTCTAGGCAATTTGTGTTTCCTCGCGTAACTTGAATTCATTCTAAATATTTCATCAATCTCCAGTTGTATCTTGACTTTGTCTATTTTTAGGGCCTCCACCAGTAGGTTAATAATCACTTCTGCTATGTCTTCCTCCTTGTCTTCAGGTATATTTTGAAATCTTAGATGGTGTACAGCTTTCTCCATTTCCAAGGCTGCAACTGCTCCTTCTAAACTTTGATTTGTTTGTTCTAACCTTTCATTTTCTTCCATTATTGCCTCCATTTTTTATCAGTTTTTTCTGATTTATCTTCTGATTTATCTTTGTTCATTTTTAACAATCATTTGTTGATGGACATTGAATTGTGTCTTTATGTCAAGTATTTGCTCATTTAGCTTCCCTAGGTTGTTTTTTGTCTCTTCATGATTCTTCTGTATTGTTTCTTGAATTAATTGTAATGTAGCTTGTATTTCTTTTTGAAAGTTATTTTGCTTTTCTCGTTGTAACATTGTTTCAATGGATCCCTGGCTTGCTGGACTAGATGTTCCAGAAGAGGGTGCAGAAGGAGTTTTTTTTTCCATAATTTTAGTAAGGTTTGGAGCACTCATTTTTTCAGTTAAGTAAGTTTGTAAATCCATAGGGAGAAAGGAAAAAGAAAAAAGGCCTACTGCTTTAGGCTATAATCCAATTGTAAAAAAAGACCAACTGCTTTAGGCTAATCCAAATGTTCAGTCAGTTCAAAAATATAAAAAGCCCTCTATCTCCAAATAGTTTCTATATTATATCCAAGATATAATTGTAGAAAGCTTTTTCTGGTATAGAGTCACACAAAGTTCTTTTTGTTTACAGCAGGTGTTAATTCAAGGTCAGCAATTTCTCAGATTCTTTTTGTATTATTGTTGTGTTCTTTTCACTACCAGATGTCCTCATTTAACTATAATGTCTATATCCAGTTTAAAAGATTTTTTTAAAAAACAACAACAACACGTTCTCACAAAAAATAAACAGAGAAATTTTCCCACATCATAAAAGTTAGCAAAGTTTTCTTTAAATCAGTCCCAATTACATTTTCTGTATATTCTTTTGTATTCCTTAATTTCGTTCCCCCATTTAAGATTTTTCACTGCGTTTAACTCCTTTCTTCCCTAATCTTCCTGGTATCTTTGCTTTTGGAAATTGTCCAATCCAGGGATTTATATTTCTAAGTCTGTAGGGAAAAGGAAATAAAAAATAGTCTCACTCAGATATCAATATATTGTTGACAATCAGCTGTTCAGCAGCATGCCATGGCTTGCTGCATTCTTCGTTTTCTTTCCCAGTTGTCTATTCCAGGTTGATCCCATACTTCTTTAAGGTTGATTACATTGATAAAGGGGTTAGAGGGTTACTCATATTATTGCCACTCCACCAACTGTGTCATTTATCTGAATTCCTTGTTCACATACCAATTGGTCTATTGTTTGGTTGAATTGGTTTGATTCCTCTCAAGCAAAGCACATTCTACCTATTATAGAAGTTTGTGTGATCCACCGGGTTGGTCTATCTTGTGATGACCAAGTTAGATTCATCCCAGCTACACTGCTAAGATTTGATTCTCCAGCTTCCCAGGGCCATTGTTCACCCATGTTAGTTCCTCCACACACATAACAATTAGTTATATTTAGGGAGGCTACTATTCTTTCAGCCAAATCAATGAACAAATTCTTGGTGATGGCTGGTATTTCAATCTTAGTTTCCAACTCTTCATAGAAGGAGTGAAAGAGTCTATATTGAGTGGGAATCAGGTTTTCTTGGATCACCTGAATATATATCAGAGTACTTGGATTCCTACCAGTTCCATCTATTCTGAGCCCATACTCTTCAGACTTGGCCTTGGAATCATTAAATTTAAAGCAAACAGGAGTGCATGCCTCATTACTACAGTTAGATTGATTCACTCCAATTGTCAGATTGAACCAGCTTTTCTTACCGGTGGCTGACTCAGGTGGTCCAGATTGAGAAGTATACCAATAAGTTAGAATCGTTCCTACGGAATGTAGTGAACATACATACTTCTTTTCTAGCATGTAGCTCTGTCTCCAACTTAAGGGTCCACACTTGATTCATACCCCCTTTTCTATGGCTCTGCAGGCATCAAAACATATTTGTACCTCTTTAAATCCAGCAGTTGTTCTATTTGTTCCTAACAAGTATCCTTTTTGTTTATTATCGTTATATGCCCAAAATTTAATAACCGTTTGATACTTAACCCCTTGGGGATCAAAGCAAGACATTTTTTCCTTCTTCATTGCATAGCTGATACCTAGTTTGATTGAGTTCACATGTACCTGTAGTATTAGTACACTCAAGGAAAGAGTGATAGACCAAGGTCACTTGCTTTCTAGTTCTAGTATTTACCATACATTCTTGACAATTCTGTGTGTTTGATCTCATCAGGGTTAATCCCAGAAGGAAATGAAAAGTAATAACATATTTTCCTTCTTTTACACCTAGTAATTTTTCTGTTATTACTTACTATATCTCACTCTTGTTTAACAACAACAATTATATCATCTCACATAATTACAAAATTAGCACATCTTGCAGATGTTCTGTTGCTCAAAGAAGTAGTTCAATTTCTTCAGCTTTTGGCTTTTTGTGGAAGAGCATAGGCATCCATTCATTCCTATAACAGAACAAAATAAACACACTAGCAACACCAATCCTGCTAGCACTAGCTCAATCAGTTCTTCAACTAGCAGTTGTATTCAGTTCCTGATAATTTCCAACTTTAGTGAGTCTGTACTAGGTTTGACTCTCCACCCTTTTAATACTTGTATTAAATTTAATACTTGACTTAGTCACTGATCATTCTTTGACTGCTTGTACATCTTGGTCCTCATCGCAATGAGTAATGTAAGTATTGTCTCTGTGTTCTAAATTTCAATAAAACCTCTGAATTCTAAAGTGAGATGGTTTTGATGTGTTGTCTCTTGCCTTTAATGGATTTTTCCCCTGTCATGTCCTATAATAGTGGCTGTTGCAGTCTTCACATTATATGTTGCAGATGGTTTCTATGGTTTCTTCTTGGGCTATTGGGTCTTTTAGTTTATATACGTTTTGGAGGGCTTTAGATGATTTGAATGCTATGGTGATGCTATATGATTGTAATTGTGTATTAGTTGTTTCTGAGATGTTCATATATAGTAATGTTAGCCTTTTAATACCTTGATTTGGTTGTGCTGTAGTGGATTTGATAAAATGTAGTGGGTTTGATAAACTTTCATGAGTATCCATTTTGTTGGAAATTGTTTTATAGACAGTCTGTTTTTTTGGTGTTTGAGGTTGCTGGAGTGCATTTGTATTGTATTTATCTGAATAATGTTCTTACAGGAAGTTGGATTGCTACTTTGGTAATAAAGCACTTGTGTAATACAAGTTGTTTTTTTATGTACTTGCATTTCTAATTTGCTGTCATTTCCTCTCCTGATAGCTGGGAAGAGTAGGGTAATATTGCAGGATCCAATATGGGTCAGTCACCGGGACCAGAGGTTTTGTCTTCCAGTCTTTCAGACTCATGCTGCAGCCCATCTTCAGGGAATTTCTCTCTAGCAGAGTGTGTGCTATTCTGTATTGGTATTTATAATACCTGTTGTATGTGGCTTTTAAGATGTTGTTTGGGGTACGCTGATGGCTGGCTTTTAACTTGTTAGCTGTTGTTTGCTTGTGCTGCCCAGCCCTCACCTTCTAAGTACTTGATAGGCTAGTGGTAAATTAGCACTCCTGTTAACTGATGAGGGGCTTGTTTCCCAGGCTTCAATCACTTCCCTGGCTGTTTTGTGCCTGCTCGTCCAACAATCTGAGTAGCTGCAAAATTGAATGTGTTGAAATTGAAAGTTCATTGGAGTGTGAGGCTACCAATGAGTTTGGGTCTCCTCATCTGACCGCTCACTTGTGTTCTTGCAATCTGGTGGTTAGCTTCCTTCCCATCTGTCTTACATAGTTACAGGAGAAATCCATGCAGGGTATTTGGTAGATTACATAAACAGTATCTCCCACCTCCAAGCGATCTTTACAATGCATAATTTGTGCTCTTATGGTAGCCTCTGGGTGATATGCGAAGCCCATTTGCAGATCTTGGAAGCTGCATTCTACAGCTTCAGAAATATTTTTGATGTATGGCAGGATATGCCATATCTTACTCTTGTACCTTGTTTCTTCCTTTCTCTCCCCACCATGTTATGAAGACATCTTGTGACAAATGATTGTGGGTACCCATTCTGCTTGAATTGTTCATGTAGGTATGTGCTTTCCAGATATTTGGCTTGCTGGGTACTACAGTGGGTTCTCACCCTGCCATATAATGTTCTGATGCAACTCTTTTTGTGTGACGGTGGATGGTTGCTGTTGAAATTCAGAATGTGTGGATTTATTGAGAGCCATGAGATAAACTGGTTTCTAGGCTTCCATTCTCCTGTCTGTTGACAAGTACATCTAAAAATGGTAATTGCCTAGCTGTTTCTTCCTCCATTGTGAACTGTATATGTTGGGATAGATGGAGTTCAGCATGGTATGAAAGTATTTAAGTGCACTTCTCTTGATGACGACAAATGTGTCATCCACATAGTGTCACCGGAATTTAGGTGTATAGTTCTGAAATGCATGGTATTCTAGTTCACGAATCCCTGAAGGTGGGCTCCAGCATGAGTCCAAAAGTTTGGAAGACAAAACCTCTGGTCCTGGTGACCGACCAAGATTGGATCCTGCAACATTATCCTAGGACACGTATATTCGCTTTCATTTGTAGGGTAATGCTTTCTTCTTCCTTTATAAATTTTATTCCTTTGAAAATGTTGTTGATAGTTTCATATCAGATAGTGTCTGCTTTAATTGTTCCTTTTTTATTCTGGATCCATGGATGCAAAGAGTGCTGTGACATTGAATGAAAACATAATTTCATCTTCTAGTTTTAAGTCTTTGATTTTTTGGACACATTCTAGTGGGAAGTTGATAGAACATTCACTCCTCTCTGTGAAGTGTCCAAGCTTTGTTTTTAGAAGTTCTTTGGCTATGTTGTTTTTTGGGATCCCTGGCAACAGTATAATTGGATGAAGAGGTATGCTACGCTTGTGTATTTTGGGCACCCATAGATAGCAGTAAACAGCTCCACTGCTTCTCATCTGCCACTGTTCTTCTTTTGTGATTTGACCTTTCTTGATTGATAGTTCTCTTGACCAGGTTGTCCAGTTTTATATTGGGTTGGTATTTACTGGGCCGTAGGTTTCTTTTTTGGCTTTTTGTATATATTATATTCTGTCCATGATAACCATAATTGGCCTCTGTCTGCTGGGAGAAGGGTGATAGTTTGGTCCTTCTTTAGTTTTTTAGGTTGTTCTGTCATCTGCTTTGAGGTTCTGCTTCTGTGTTCTTTTGGTCTGTGTATGATTATCTGTCTTATGTTTTCTTGTGTCTCTGTGGCAAGTCCAATGGTTATAAACAGGGATTTTTTTCTCATAGAACACCCAGAACGGAGTTCCAGCACCTTTTTGGGATGGAACCTTGTAGGGTAGGCAAGGCGGGTTGTATGTCATGTGTGAGTTCCGGCACCTTTTCTTTTTAGAAAAAAAGCACTGGTTATAAATGCTGCTTCTTGGAACCTGGAACTAGAACAAAATGCCAGGTGAAATTAATTTTATTATAATCCAGCAGAGGGAGATAGAAGACTTTGAGTTGAAGTCTTAAATTTAATTTGATATTTAAAAAGAAACCAAACCTCTATCCTTTCCAGGATACTTAATTTAAAGATCCGAAATTACAATATTTCTCCATTAAAAAACAATCTAATAACTACACCTTATTTGGAAATGATCATTTCATTGTCTGGATAATTTTTTTGTACACTTGATTTTACAATTTGCAAATGCATTCTCTATTTCATCCTAAAATTTTATATTTTGCAGATTTTTAACACCATGAATTTTTTTTAGTGCCCAACCTAAGAAAACGTTCTGTAAAAATCAAAAGTTAACTTAGGGATTATAATTTTAAAGCAAAAAGGCTAGTCCTCCTGCAGCAAAAAGCACAATATGTATTGTACTGTTCAACGGTCTTTGAACTGCTGTACATATTGGGTATCTTCCAGTTTATATTTTGAGACTCTGGGAGAGGTCCAGATGGATTCATTCTTATAGATGTACATTAATTCTGCCTGTAGTCTGTGAAGTTCGGTTGACTGCTTTCCCCCCTGCTGGCAATGTGAGGGAACCTGAATCTTGATGAGATTGCTCCCAAGTGGCCTCTCTCTGCACACCAATCCCAGATGGCACCTTAATTTACCAAGGGACTCTGGAAGATGAAGCAACATCATCTGGTGAAACTGGTGGAAAAAGATGAGAAGAGAATTTGTTTAAGCTTGGTTATAATCTCAGGTCTGACCTTATACTATAGCAACAAAAGAGGAAGACTGTTATTACTTTACATTTACTGCATCAGTGAACTGCAGGCTAGAGGCTTGGTTTAGGATAATCAGCTTCCTGCCCATGAGGTAGAACTTTTGACTACTGTGAGGTTATATAGCTGATATCATTTATCAGTTTAAGGATATTCTCAGTATCTGTTCAAGCTATGACAAATGAGGAAAAAATGGAGATTTCAGCCTCATCTCTTAGGTGAGACCTCAGTCTGCCAGTTGTGGAATCTTGGAAACACAACTCACTAAGACTTGAGCATAACACCGTTAATGAAGGCTCTTGTTTTCTTACTTAATTTCCAAGATT
>NW_015387092.1:0-41838 GCF_001527695.2 Protobothrops mucrosquamatus
AGATTTGTAGCAAAGATCTTGACAATGACCCTATGGCAGTAAAGAATTAGAGATTAGGCAAAATATTTCTTCCAATGTTGCCTGGATCTTCTGCTAATATTTTTTTATCAGACACTTAAAACATTTCCCCCTCTTGTAGGTTTCGAAGTGCCATTCTTGCACTAATCCAATGTCAAGTACAACAAGAGGTAACAATCAACATCTTGCCAATGCATTTATCTCAAAGTACAATTGCATAAAGATACAGCATTAAAGCCTATCCACTCATCATGTGTTTTGCCTCGCAAAGAAAGTTAGAACTACTTCACATGTAACTATGTACTGATGTATAATAACTTTGTCGTCTGCTGATTCTATTTGACTTTATGGTTACAATGTGATACTAGAATGATGCATACACCATGTCTTTTGTTTCATATGAGACTCAAGGTTCCTGGAATCCAATTCTCTGCTTTACTGTACTTGCATAATGGTTCTTTGGATTATACTATGACTATATATACTAAAACCAATTCTACATTAGGGTGATTAGTATAGTTGAATAATTAATACATGAGTATTTTTTTCAATAGTCACTATTCAATTTTGAAATTTAAACTGCTTCAGTGAGAAATCCACTAAAAAGTGTAATAACGTTTTCTCTTTCTATTGCTAAAAACATTCAATGACCCTGGGGGGGGGGGAAACATTTATTATACCTTCTGTTACTAATTTTTGTTTTTTGCAAAGTTATTGTTGCCAAACATATTAACCTCTATTAAAAGAAATGTTTCAAATAAAGCAATTGTTGGAGAACTAAGCAAATATTTGCTTTAGAAATGAATAAACGGTTTAAGTTTCTGTCAATAGGTTACTCAGATTTGTTAAGTTGATCATTTGTAGCATCGGCTACTTAAAAAAAATTGCTTTTCTGTACATTTTGACCAGTATCTTTAAATTACCGATCTGCAGTTGTTGTTTAAAAAGTAATAATGTAATTTTGAAACAACATATAGTAAATAATAAAGCAATTTGGAGATCCAAAGACTTCCACTTCAAGCCTTTCCTGCATTATAGTCATCTTAGCACAGTGTAGTTATTCAAACAATAGAACTGAGTTTTTAGAGAAATAATTATACTCACTATGTCGGTGTTAATTTTAAATTGCACTTGCAATTTTTAAAAAAATTGTAGTACCTAACTTCTTTTTTCTAGTAGTCTTGCTTTCAAGATGGATATAATCTTACTGATAATGCATTCCTTATTTGACACAGTAAAGAACTAGTGGTGTCAAATGAGCATTTGCAGAGAACCTTTGAAGGTTAAGTAATTGCAGATCTCAGATAATCCAGGGTAATCTCCTCTGACTAAATGGAAGCTACATGCACAAGCTTGGAACCCAGGATGATTGTCTAGGAGTAAAAGATCTTCGATTTTGGATTTACCTATTGTCTTGGAAAGAAACCATGCATCTGTTTGCTGCTGTTTGTATCATGATGACCATTTTGGAAGGAGTGGATAGTTTCTGCCCTTCTCAGTGCAGCTGCATTTACCATGGCATGAGTGATGGAACCAGAACAAGGTATTTGTTTTCTTGACTTTTCAAGTAGGTTTTATATTTGTAAGATTCCTATCTTTAGTGAATAACAACAAAAACATGTTAATAAAATTTTAAGGAGAGATTTGTATTTTTGGAAGACTGTTTTAAAATCTGGTGTAATCATGGATTGGCTTACTAGCCACACATATCCCATCAGATTGGATGATAAGCAGAAATAGTGGGCTAGAGGTACATATAAGTATACATATGCACACAAACACACAAACACACACACACAGAGGGGGGATTGAAATTCTGACCAAATTGGGCATAGTACTTATGCTGTGCTTAGCATCTATTTATGGCAATGTACCCAGTTCATGAAAAGTGAGATTCCTTATCTAGTCTGTACATTTAAAGTTTTAGTGAAACCGTGTTACCTAGATGTAAAAAAATACCCTTCCATTATACTATACGTAAAAATATTGTGTAAAAGGATACATTTTTTGCTCTACTGTCTTATGAAAAATTGTTTTATTTTCTTTCATAGAGAGAAGTAAGCATACTGGCTACCCAATGTCATCCAAACAAGGTGAAGGTTTCAATGCTGTATCTGCATTATGTGGAAACCTTTTCTTGATTAAAAAAAATAGGATAATATACAAAATGATTCCAAGTGAATAGGACAATAATTATAAACCTTATTAATTCCTTCACATGCCCAATATAAAGCAAGTTTCTTCATAGTACTGGTGCTATATGCTCATGTAATTTAAAATAAAAATAAGTTTTGGCATATGCTATATTTAAAGTAATTTAATGAAGGAACCTCCTTTATAAAACAACAACAAAAGTATTTTACAAAAATGTCATGTTTTCTGTCTGATAGAAGAGATTTTACCTATTTACAGGATTGTAATCATAAAATGTGCCGAGAAAGGGAAAGATATCTAAATGCCATCCTGTGTTCTTTGAAGAAGAGTTTAGGATTAATTAAATGTAATAATATCTGGGTGAAGTATATTTGAAGCCTGCTTTAATTTGGGGATTGTCCTTTATTCTGTCACTTCTTTGTTCAGGCTGTCATATCTTATTTCACTATGCTTAATCCTGAAGTAGTACAATTCTTATATGTGCATTTATTTTCTTAATAATTTAAAGCCCCAGTTATTAACCATAAATTTCATATAAATTATAGATGGGTGCATGAAAGGTGTTTGATACTGATGATTCTTTATTCCTGCTACCAAAAAGAAGCAGCGCTTTTAAAATTATCGTATTATAGAACAAAATTCAGTAGACAAACCAGTTGCTTTCCATGACTATATATAACTTCTTTGGACAGGGACGGAAGTGTCTTCTGTCTTCTGTATATACTTTCTCACCATTCCCCATCATTTGAAAGAAGATTTATCCAAAAGAGCCATAGTGAACACAGCTGGATTGATTTGTCAGTAGGACCACAGTTTTTTTTTTAATGCATTGTGAAAACCTATATAACCTTAGCAGCCTCTCTTTGTTTGTTGCTAGGTCTGTGCTTTGTAATGACCCTGATATGTTTGAAATCCCTATCAATATTCCTGTGGACTCTGTAAAACTCCGGATAGAAAAGACAGTTATAAGAAAAATTCCAGCAGATGCTTTTTATTACCTGGTGGACCTCAAATATCTATGGCTTACATACAATTCTATCATCAACATTGATAGCAGAAGCTTTTATAACTTAAAGCAGCTACACGAATTGCGTCTGGATGGCAACTTGTTGTTGCGTTTCCCTTGGGAGTCTTTGGCTGAGATGCCCAATCTACGAACTCTGGATTTACACAATAACAAAATGACCAGTATTCCAGTTGAGGCTGGCAGATATCTAAGAAATCTCACTTACTTAGATATATCTAGCAACAAATTAACCTCCTTGCCCTCAGACCTCATGGATATCTGGCTTCCTTTTTCTGAAACAGCAATACCCAGAAATACAGATACTCTGGTCCACAGAACCGTATTAGGTAAGCATGAACAATTTGATTTTTTTCTTTGAATTGTGTCTTCTGAAAGGATTCAGAATTAGTTCATAGTATGAACTCAAATATTGTGATCAATCAGCTTCACAGTAGCTGATCAACTATTGTTCTCATCTGAGCTTTTTTTCTCATAGAACGCCCAAAACGGAGTTCCGGCACCTTTTTTGGATGGAACCTTGTAGGATAGGCAAGGCGGGTTGTATGACATGTGTGAGTTCCGGCACCTTTTTTTTTTTTTTTTAAGAAAAAAAGCACTGGTTCTCATACTGAACAATTGTTCTGTTGATGGCCTGGATAACCACTGGTTACAAATGAGTTTGGCATTTCATTGTTCAGTAGACATTCAATAACAAAATTAGTTAAGTCATTTTGATTATCACATTTGTTTGTTGAAAGCTTCAGCAAGTTAAGTGCAGTCTGCCATATTCCCGAGTGGAGCAGACTTTAATGTTTTCTGAATTGGTATATTCAAGACTGGACTAGTCCTCTCTGTAGACCTGTGCTATGGGATATGTTATAACAGCTGGTAAGGAATTACTGCTTAATTCAACTAGGGTAGGAAGAACATTTATTCAGCCCTAGACCAAATAAAATTTTAATTTTTAAAATTAAAAATTAATTTTGAACACATTAATTGACATCTCCTGGTATAAAATTTCCATTTTCATGCCTGCCCTCAATACAGCCAGGCATTATTCCATTTTCACTCTCTTTGCTTGGTAGTTAAGTAAGCACAAATTAATTTTATAATTGTAGAAGTATGTTTTTCTAGTTATATATATATATTGGAAAGACTTTCACAGGCATCATGGTAACAAAAAAAAAGTTCAGGATGGGGTGTTGTTTATAGTAAGCAAGAATTTTCTTTCTTAGCTCCTCAAAATGTTTCAACAATCACAACAGAAATTTAGAATAAGGCTGGCTGCTTGCAATTTAAGTTGCACAAATCTTGAATAAATATTCTAACATTCTAATATTCTAACATTAAATTTATCAGAGGGAAATAGATTTGGTCCCATAATTTGCCAAATCATTTACCTTAGGCTGGAAACTGAGAAAGGAAATCCAAATGTCTTATACCATGCTAATCTAAGTGTACATTTGCTGAAGGTGTTATGACTGGATTATTTTTCCCCATTAAGGTCTGCAGGACAATCCATGGTATTGTGACTGTCGTATTTCCAAGCTGATTGAATTTTCCAAAACTGCAGATAGTGCTCTTATACTTCTAGATCCTTTTGTGGCTTGCAATGGACCTGAAAGCTTGGCTGGGATCTTGTTTCAAAGAGCAGAATTGGAGCAGTGTTTGAAGCCATCAGTAATGACTTCAGCAACAAAAATTACCTCACCCCTAGGAAGCAACGTGCTTTTACGCTGTGATGCAACTGGATATCCCACGCCACAACTCACCTGGCTTAGATCAAACAACCTACCAGTGAACTATACAGGTATAGTATGTTTAAAAATTCACCTGCTGAAAAACACCAAGATGTGTTAAAGTGATGACTTAATGTTTGAGAGGTACAAGTTCAGTTCTTAGCTTATGAATTGAAATGGAGAAAAAGACTTCTACTTTAAATTTACTCATGGAAATAAAAATACATATTTAATCAATACTGAGTTTTAGAAATTGAAAAAACCTTAGAGAACACATTGTTTCTTTTCACTTGAGTAAAACTATTTGAAAAGAAGGCTCCACGATATTCTGATGAAAATCTACAAGCCAAGTGGGAATGTATTTTCAAACCACACAATTTTCTATTTGAAATTTTGTCAAGCATGTACATTTTTAAAAAATTGAAATAGTAGTATTAATCACCCTGCAGCATAAATACAAATACATAAACTGTATACAATTTATAAGAACATGCAATCATCCTTTAGTCTACAAGCACCTATGCAATATTGTCCAATTTGCCAGATTTTACACCACCATAACTTTGATTGAATTGGATCTTATGTGTTTGAATTGGTTTGTGAGATTAATAGTGGTACATTGTGTTCAATCTTGAGCTAAATAGGAGTTGGCTCTTATTTGCCTAGAAATTGGAAGGTGTAAATATTCTCTGTTGATTTTAACATTTTTCAATCAATGCAATTGATGTCATGACAAAAAGAATGAACTGAATGGTTGTGACAAGGCTTTTGATTGTCCCTAGAATCATAGAGCTGGAAGACAGCATAGAAATCATCTAGTCCAACTCCAGCTCAGGGAAGAATCCACTGGAGTATCTCTGATGGACCTTTCAGGACCTCTAGTTGAAGAACTCATCATATCATGTGGCAGTCCTGCTTGTTCCTAACAAGGAGGTCCTAAAGATTGAATGCTATTCTTTTAGACCTCTTCCCATGGGCTCTATCAGGATTTTGATCTTTTCTCTCTTTCTTCAATGTATATTTACATTTTCAAAATTCAATTATGTAGTATCATCTGTACTGCTGAATTGCAGCTCTATCAATTTGCTTCATAAAACTGATTTTTGGCAATAAATGATATATAAAAGAATCTTCTCTCTCTCTCTCTCTCTCTCTCTCTCTCTCTCTCTCTGTCTAGAGAGAGATATATACATATAGCTTATCAATTACAATGGCATGATGGGAAAATGAAATCTGTCATGGCACAGATGGATATGACATTCAAGCCTCCTGCCAGAAAACATTTGTTGTCTTAAAAACATGTAAATATCTGTATTTGTGGAAATTATATCCCAAATATATACATTTAGAGAAGTTCCTATATAAAATGATATGCTAAGGACAACTATTGAAGATGCTTGTACTTTTTAAGAAATAATTTATAGGAGTGCTGGACTGGATCTGGACGGATACACCTCCCTAAGTAAATACCGTTATTACCTTTTCTTCTAGCTTAATCTTGCAACATAACATCACAATTCTAAAATAGGTTTTCATGTTCAAAGAGGAGTATAATAACCTTTTTGGCTTTATCTCCAATCTGTTCTTGGAAAGAAAGAAAAAAGGAACCTCTTTCTCAGTTTACAGTGGTCCTTTCCAAATGAAGTCAGAACTTCTTGAATGGTATGCTAGATCTGCCAATGATGATCTACAATGAATTGGAGGGAAACGTATTGTTATGGACAACATATACATTAAAAGAAATAAAAGAAACAAAGCAAACAAAAGAAAGAGAGAGATTCTATCACTTGCTGCCCTCTAGATGTTTATTTGGAAGTTGGGCTTTGATTCTGAGGTCCACTGCCAGATGAAGGACAGCAGGTACATCTGGATGCACTGATAGAGCTGTGCATTTTTGGCAAAAACTGGGAAAAGGTTTTGACTTGCTAATAGTAGGTATGAATGGAATAATTTTTGACCATCCATCCATAAATAATACTTTATAAAGTATACTTTTATAAATTATAAATTATCAGGTAACCAGGAGAGGAGTTTTTTTAATAGAAGGATCTAGCTTCAATTTTAATACACAACCAAATTTCTGAGCTAAGAATTCTTTATTTCCAAGTGCGTATCTTCTTTGCTAAGCTGCATCTAGTGAATCTCCGAATTCTGATAAAAAAAAAAACAATATATCATTTGCTCACATTTGCTGTGCATTCTAGGCTTCCCTTAGGCACGAAAGCCAGCTAAGTGATCTTGGACTAGTCATGGTTACTGAGCCCAACCCATCTCACAGGCTTGTTGTTGTGGGGAAAGTAGGAGACAGGAGTATTAGATGTGATTGCTGCCTCGAATTATATCTTAAAAAGGCAAGATTAAAAAAAAATCTTGAGAAGCCAGCAAAAGCATTGAAGAAGCATTGCTATTTTTTTTAGAGAATGTGAGAGAGAATTTGACCCAATTCAATTGGGTCAAATTCATGCAAGACTGTTTAAAATGGCATATTTAACAGATTGTGTGGCTAATTGTTGTAGTCAAACTAAAAATAATGCTTCTCATTTGAAATGTTTGTCCCATAGCCTCCTAATGCCGTAGCTTCTTTGTATGATAGTCCTTGATTTCCAACCACAATTGAGCCCAAAATTTCTATTGTTAAGTGAAACATTTGTTAAGTGCATTTTACCCCATTTTACGGCCTTTCTTGCCACAGTTGTTAAATGAATCACTGCAGTTGTTAAGTTAGTAATATAGTTAAGTAAATCTGGCTTCCCCATTGACTTTGCTTGTTAGAAGTTCGCAACAGGTGATCACATGACCCCAGGACACTGCAATAGTCATAAATATGAGTCAGTTACCGAGCATCTGAATTTTGATCACATGACCATGGGAACACTAGAGTGGCCATAAGTGTGAAAAACGGTCACAAGTCACTTTTTTCAGTGCCGTTGTAACTTTGAACAGTCACTAAACAAACTGTTGTAAGTCGAGGAATACCTGTATTCAAATTCATTTATTTATAAATAATATATATCTAATTGCCATTTATATTGTATTTCTTTCTTTCCCAGTTATTCAAGAAAGTCCAGGAGAAGGTGAAAGATGGTCCATTATTAGTCTGACAGGCATTTCCTACAAAGATGCAGGAGACTACAGATGCAAGGCCAAAAATTTCGCTGGAATGTCAGAAGCTTCTGTTACTCTCACTGTTATTGGTGTTGTTACCACAACAGTACCTTCCCCAAAGTATGGCAAGAAGACAGGAACAGATCAAGCAATTACAACCCAAGAAGATATCAAACCAGAATTTTTCAATGTGACGCTTTCTTCTTCTACAATAGCATCTACAACCACCTCTCCTTCTACAGCTATGGCTACCACTGAAAAATTAACAACTAAAAGAGGAACTGACACAAAACAACCCGAGCCCATGCCCAATGACAAAAAGAATGGGAACACAGTTGCTAATGGAAGGAAAAAGCAATTGGATGCATCACTCAGTGTAGAGCCAGCAGATGAACAAAATGTTACTCTAAAAAACCTAAGAGTAATTCCTGAAACCAGTGAAAAAGTGACCTTAATGTGGAAAAATATTGATGGCTCTAATAGCTCTGCTTTGACTGTGCTGTATTCCAAGTATGGGGAAAAAGAGAAGGTGTCACTAAATCCAGATCCCACAAAAAACAAAGTGACAATAGATGGTTTGGAGCCCAGCACAAAGTATATGGCCTGCGTATGCCCCACAGAGATGCTTCCCACCAAAGACCAATGCATCATTTTCTCCACTGATGGAATTAATATGGAAGACAAATATCCTATTTCTATTTTGCTAGTAGCTAGTGGGATAGCCTGTGTAATAGCAATACCACTCATTTTTTTCTTACTATATAAAGTTGTGATGCTTCATAGGAAACCAACATTGATCAAGGAAGATGAACTTGCAAAAGAGACTTATATCAAATTTGAAACTCTTTCTTTTAGACCACATTCCATGGGAGCAAATGTGGAGATCTGGACTCACCGAAACACTGATGAATCTGAAAGACAACTACTTTGTTCCAGGTCAAGTATGGATTCGCAGATGACCTTCAAAAGTGAAGGTTCTAGATCAGAGTACTTCTACTAACTCTGGGTTCTGTAGATTAGATAATCTACAGAACCCAGAGTCAGCGGAAGTACTCTGATCTAGAACTTTCAATTTAGATAGAAGCAAAAGAAGCTGAAACCCAATACTGGATCAATGCCAATTACAAATCATGGATGACAAATACTGTAAATGATAGAAATCAAAGTCTTATGTGGTGAGGAAGGGAAAATGCTTCTGGAAAAACATTTAATGACACTTGATTATTTCTGAAGCACTTATCAATGTATAGTTTCTACTTGATTAACACTTCATTTGTTGTTTAAAAAGATTTATGTAAAATATGTATTTTTTCCTTCCATGTTGCTCTCCACATTTCTTTCAGTTATATACTGCTGCAGTTCAGTGCAAAGTACTTATCAATATTTTGTTTAATTAACTCAAAACTCCCAGTCTGTTATGCATGAGTGGAAAGACACAATGGGGCACAACCCAGAATAAGCCATTTCAATTAAATTGATGAATTAGTTCCATTTTGTATTGTGGTCAAGAGGTTGTATGATTAAAAATATGAGATTCAATTTGGGGAATGCACATAAATATTTATAATGTCAAGGTGTAATGCAGTTAATCAGCACTAAAGTTACAGACATGCAGCTAACCAAAGTAAGTCAGTAACTATACCTGAAATAAGTCACACCTAAATTCCACTCAGATCACTTATTTGATAACTTGGACCTGCTTTGCAATTCCATATGATAGATTTTTCAGAAGAAACATGTGAAAAATGCATTTCCTCAACCTGTGTTATGAGTTTAAACTAATGATGAATATGCATAAGTAAGAATTGCAACAAAAGAACTAACCTTATTATATATAGATAAGCTAGAGGAACCTATTTTGGACTTATCCATTAAGATTAGAAGAGAATATTAAGAAAGATTAGAGTTTGAAAGATTAGAGCAAGTAGTATCTTTTTTCAAAGAATTTAGGGCATAGTAAAATGGTTCTTCCCCAGTATTTTGCCTTAGTATCTATCTGGTATTCAGTGATATATTGCTGTTGATTATAATATTTTCATTTTAGCTATTCTAAGTAATAGTGGTTAATGCATCAGTTCTTGAGGAATGTGAATGAACTGATTAGTCCCTTTTTAAATAACTAGTAACATTATTGGCCTTTGTTATGATCAAGAGGCTGTGGTGGCTCAGTGGTTAAAGACGCTGTCCAGTTCAAGACCTGAGTGCCGCATGACGGGATGAGATCTCGTTACTTGTCCCAGCTCCTGCCCAGCTAGCAGTTTGAAAGCATGCAAACGCAAGTAGATAAACAGATACCACTTTGCTGTGAAGGTAACAGTATTCCATGCGCACCGGCATATGGTCATGCTGGTCACATGACCATAGAAATGTCTGTGGGCAACACTGGTTCCCTCAGCTAAAAAATGGAGATGAGGGCACTGCCTCCTAGAGTCGGAAATGACTGGATGAGGGAAACCTTTACCTTATTATGGTCAATGGCCAAATTTATACATGTTTACATTAGAAAGGTTACAGATTTCGAATTTCAGGAAGTAATGAAAACTGAAATAAAATAGGGTGAAAAAAGTAGAATACTAGAAGAATTCAAACACTTAAAAAGAGCTAAAATTACAGAACTGCCATATTCTGGTTTCTCCTAAGAATGTATTAAGTCACCTGTCTTTTAATAAGAAAAATATTAAGTTAGCTTTTTGGAGCTCAGTAGAAGACTTAATACCTTTTATTTCTGATGTACTCAGAATATATCACATGTAAACAAGCAGCAATATCCATGCTTAAGAAAAATGTATCGGCATATGTTTATGCATGAAAATCTATGTACATGCATAACATAACCATGACTTCCCAGTTCATTTGGAAGGAATGCATTAGGACCATCAAAGTATTTAAATAAATGTGATAGTTTGAGCAAAGCAATTGTCTTCAAAGAAGGAGCCATGTCCTTTAGAAGTCTCATGTGCTTGCTGCAAACTGATACAGTTGCTTCATTTCATAGGCCCTAGCACAGTGGTTCTCAACCTTTTTAATGCCGCAACCCCAACCGGTCGTAAGTCAAAGACTAAACCGGTCGTAAGTCGAGGACTAAACCGGTTGTAAGTCGAGGACTATCCAACCGGTCGTAAGTCGAGGACTTTCCCTGCCCGGGAGCGCCGTGCATGCGTGGTTCCACCCCCTGCGCAGGCCGAGGCGTAGCTGGCAAGCGGCAGAGACGGAGCAGGCTGACCACCAGCTGGCCCAGCCCAAGGGAGGTAAGGCACCTGCCGGAAAAGGGGGGAAAAATGGCAGACAAAAAAAATGGCAGACAGCCTTGCTTGGCGACCCCCATGAAATGGTCGATCGACCCCAAATGGGGTCCCGACCCACAGATTGAGAACCACTGTCCTAGCAGAAATGTTTTTAATGCATAGATATGAAGGAATGAGCTGTGAAGCAGCTTACAGGATCCCTCCAAAGGACATGGATCTGACATTTCAGTGGATCTCCTATTTGGGTCAATGCATATGCTTGTCTCAATTTGTATCGGTCCAGATGATCATTCAATTCTTTGGGATTCAGTCTTATTTCTAATGTAGTTTAGTACAGCTATCTAATGTTGATGGAGCACATCAACATATGGGGCACACTAGCTTGAGAAAGACCATCTTAAGTCACTGTTGAAAAAGGCCAGTTCTAAGCACCCAAGATCTGAAGATTGCTATATGCTTTTTATTTTTTTTCCTGCATTATCAATATGAATAAATAATTGCAAATAACAGAGGCATTCAATATTTTCATAATCATGTTCGGATAACACAAGAGAAACTGAAGAATATTGGAGGTTGAAACTGAGACCATGGATTCTTCGGAATAGAACCTGTATGCGTTCCTCATATTTCCTCTCATGTTTTATTTGAACACTTACTGAAGAAGAGTTTTGACCATTTTTGTTTAACCAGGGAAGTTTACGATGGAACTAGGTTTGGAACTGCTGTTGTGTTTCCCTATGGCTGACAAAAGATAGCTAGATAAAACTTTGAGAAGATCCTATCTAGTGTAAAAAAAAAAAAGAGGGAGAGGGAGGGAACAATAT
The DNA here is from genome assembly GCF_001527695.2 of Protobothrops mucrosquamatus. Taxonomy (NCBI): domain Eukaryota; kingdom Metazoa; phylum Chordata; class Lepidosauria; order Squamata; family Viperidae; genus Protobothrops; species Protobothrops mucrosquamatus. Next base: position 12,092 of record NW_015387092.1, read on the forward strand.
GCCAATTTCTATAATCTAAGACTGGATTTTTCCTTTTGGTGAAACAAATTTATTCAGTAATAAAAAGTCAAGTGACAACATATGCCTTTGATCAAGGGAGCCCTTTTGTTCTAATCTTAAAAGTTACTTTCGTACCTTGTTGTTTCTCACTTAAAAATTGGAATTTTACTACAGGGACTGTAGTAAAGGAGATTCAAGGAGATTAACTTTTAGATTTCAGAAATCTTTTTATTAGCATCAACTTTCAGAGTTGGATGTTGTTGATAGCATCAAGGCCAAATGCATGTATTAGCTTAAAGTTGGTAGGTTCTGGACTGCCCTTGATTTCATAGTGGATTGATCCTGATTTATATCAGGATTTATCAGAGTAAATATGAAGGTCAAGCCATTGAAGAAGGAACCATTTTTAAAAAAAGAATAACTGGGGACCATAACTTTCTTCTAAGGCAGAATAAGTGGGCTATTATTATTTCATAGCTAGGGTACAACACCTGCTCAATCTATTTCATAATGCCAATGAAATAGAGGGTGATCAAACCCAAATCTTGAGATTTTGACTTTTCTGTGGTGCTTGCCCTTTGGAACAGTTTCTCCCACAGGATCTGGATGGCCCTGACTCTGTTAGTCTTGAAGAATGTCTTCAAAGCTTCATTCTTTTCCATTATCCCTCCCCAGGCACCAGGCAAGAATGGTGGATAAGCTTGTTTTCTGAGAGGTGGTTTATACAATTATTGACCTCCAGCTGTTTGGTGTTTATGTCCTGCTTTATGAATTTGGGGCATTTTGATGGTTGATGTATGGGTATTTTATTTACCATGTTGTTTGGGGTTTTGATATATTGATGTATGCGACCTTCAAAAAGTTGGACAGCTATGTAAATCATAGAATATCAATAAATTTCAAAATCACCCAAATATTTCTAATTTTTGAAAACATGTTTTTATTTTTGCATTTTGGTTCCCTTCCCAATTGTGCAGTTTCTTATCTGTAGCCAGCAAGAGAAGCAACAGCTGTAGATGTTTTTTGGACCCTGTAAAAATAAGAATGCCAACTTTGGGGTTATGGTTTTCATGTTGTAATTTGGTTCTCTGGGGTATGGCACAGCTGCCTCAGGAGATTTTGTTGGGTCAAACTATCTCAACATATATGATATTATTCACTACAAATTATACCTTGACGGCATGGAGATCTATTTACAATAGGTTTCTATCAAGCCAAACAGCCTATGATAATGTTTCCTCCATTGTATTTAAGGGCAGATGGCAAATTGATGTAGTACAAGGCAAGTGATACGGTACATACAGATAGTCCTCAACTCATAACAGTTCATTTAGTAATCGTTCAAAATTACAACAGCTCTGAAAAAGTGACTTATGACCATTTTTCACACTTATGACTGTTGCAGCATCCCGAGGGTCACTTGATTTACATTTGGATGCTTGACAACTGATTCAACATTTATGACCGTTGTAGTGTCCCAGAGTCATGTGATCTCCTTTTGTGATCTTCTGACAAGCAAAGTCAATGGGAAAACCAGATTCATTTAACGACCGTTACTAATTTAAGAACTGCAGTGATTCACTTAACAACTGTGGTAAGAAAAGTCATAAAATGGGGCAAAACTCATTTAACAAGTTTCTCATTTAGCAACATAAATTTTGGGATCAATTATGGTCATAAGTCAAGGACTACCTGTGCAAATGTCTCTCCATTGTAGGGACGGTATCAGGGAAGGCTGTTCCTATTATCCTTCTCATCCTGTAAGGCAATCCACCTCATTCTGCATAATAATAGGGATAAAAATAATTGCATACAATAATGACAGTACAAATCCATATTTACATAAATATACTTCTGGATAATTTTAGCTAGGCAAGTATATCCCATTATAGAGAATTTTTAGCATACATCTAGATTTGTATAAAAAGCTAAGAATTTCCCAAGCACAGTTCAAATAAGGAAAGTGGGAAATTATTTTGTCAGATATAAGGCAATTAGATTCCCTTATCAACTTTCTAGCAACGGATGGAACACATAAAATAAATAAGATGTTACTATGTATAGATGTCTAAACATGAAAGAACATTTTTCATGCTCTTGTTCTTTGCATGGGAGAGAATGATGCAACCACTAATGAGTATTTCATGCTATTTCTTTTCCAGAGTGCAAAGGCATAAACTCTTGATAATTTGGGCCAATAAAGTCAACATTCCCAGGAATGGTTTCATATACAGCTGTGGTGCCTTCTTGATACTGCCAGGATGACCAGCTGCTGCGGTGGGCCATTCCAGCAGAAATGATATAGTCAACTTGACATTTCCCAAGGATACATGTGGAGTTTCCTACTTAAGCAGCTGATTGATTCCCCAATTTCACTAGGAACAAATCAAGCTAGTAATGATGTTAAAGTTACATGTAACTACAAAGCTCCCAGCTAAGCTCTCCCATTAGACAGAGGTCAATAGATTTCAGAGAGTGATAGAAGAGAGCTATTTTTATGTCACATAGACTCTCCTGGATTTAAATAAAATGGAGGCACCTAATTTATTCAACTTCTATCTGATCATTTTCTATACCTGAAATGGGATAGATGATATTCAGTACTTTGCTGCATTATTTTATATACAGGTAGTCCTCGACTTATGACCACAATTGAGCCCAACATTTCTGTGGCTAAGCAAGACAGTTGTTAAGTGAATTTTGCTCTATTTTATGACCTTTTTGCCACAGTTGTTAAGTGAATCACTGTAGTTGTTAAGTTATTAACATGGCTGTTAAGTGAATCTGGCTTCCACATTCACTGTGCTTGTCAGAAGATGGCAAAAGGTGATCACATGATCCTGGGACACTGCAACCGTCATAAATTTGAGTCAATTGCTATGCATCTGAATTTTGATCACATGACCATAGGGATGCTGAATGGTCATAAATGTGAAAAATCATCATAAGTATCGCTGTAACTTTGATAGGTCACTAAAGGAACTGCTGTAAGTCGAAGACTACCTATATTTATTATATTTTCAATTGTTCCAACACTTCAATCAATCAATCAGAATAGAGCTGGAAGGAACCTTGGAGATCTTCTAGTCTAACCCCTTCTCAAGCAGGAGACCCTATACTATTTCAGACAGGTTGCTGCCCAGTCTTTTCTTAAAAAACCTCCAATGATGGAGCTCCTACAACTTCTGAAGGCAAGCTGTTCCACTGGTTAATTTTCCTCATTGGTAGGAAGTTTCTCCTTAATTCCTGGTTGCTTCTCTCCTTTATTAGTTTCCATCCATTCTTTCTCATCTTGCTTTCTGGTGCTTTGGAAAATAAGTTGATCCCCTCTCCTTTGTGGCAGCCTCTAAAATACTGAAATACTGCTATCATGTCACCCCTAGTTCTTCTTTTCTCTAGACTGGCCATACCCAATTCTTGCAACCATTCTTCATATGTTTTTGTCTCCAGGCCTTTAATCATTTTACTTGATCATTTCCCCCCCTACTTTTTCTTTCTCAACTACTGGCTTCAAGTCTGGGGGGGGGGGAAATAGAAGAATTATAAGACAAATAACTATAAAAGTAAATTTAAATAATGGTCCAACATAAAGTAGAATACCTTACTTAAAATACTTTAATATTTTAAAATCTGATTAAAATCAAACACAAGCACACAACCATCCTAATCAAGCATTTATGCTAAGGAGTTTCTCAGCTGGCTGCTGAGAGGGTGGATGGCTTCACTTCAGCAAGTTGTTGGCTTCATTTCTATTTGCAAACAAAGCTTCACTGAAGTGGCACTAAAAGGAAAAGAAAGGGCAGTTAGGGAACAAGCTGCATAAAGAAGAGAGCAATTCTATCATCAGGGGAAAAGAGAGATGTGTGTTTTGAGGATTCTAACACTTCAGCTGAACTGATCGAAAGGTATTATTTTGAAAGGTTCCTAGAAATTATTTTGCTTCATTTTACTTAACATCTTTAGAAATCTCAGCAGCTCATTCATTCATTGCTTTGTTTCAGCACTGGAATTTGGACATGTTTTTTTTGTTTTAAGCCGCATTAAATTTATAACAAGTGGGTCAGGCATTTCATACTTGGCTTCCAAAAGAAAAAAAGAAGAAGGATCCCCCACCGCTGCATAAAAAGGATGCGGAAGCGATGCACGAGCACTGAAGACATCACCCTGGAATTTCTTCCAAGTTCAGAGCTACTGATAAGGCCGCAGCTCAATTCTCAAATGAGACAAGAATGAACAATCAAGGTGGAACAAGATTTCTTTGATTATTATAGACAAGTGCATCTTGAAGAAGTGTTACACCTGCTTTTTTTTGGCCAGGGTATGACAAAGTTAAAATAAGCTGTGTGCTACTGCAGACTTTTTTTTAAAAAACAACAAACTTCTAAAAATGATGTTTCTCTTTTCCACGTTTTTGCCTGTTGTTTTTAAAATGAGTATTATCGATCTGTCAGTTCAGGAGATCAGAATCTGTCCCAGAGGATACCAAATGGGGAATGAAAATTCCTCTTGCTTTGGTGAGTGAAATTAGAACTTCAGATACCCTCAGAGACTTATTGCATTTTTATTAATATTTCTATTTCTTTTATTTAATTGTGTCTGTTTTGATTTGATAAATACACAACATGTGTTACAATAATCTAACTGAATAATAGCAGGTGTTTGTAGTCTTTTTCCCAAAATAAAAGTGACAAATGAAAAATATTTTAAATGTTTAAATAAATGTAACTGTTGATCTGAAAAAAAACTTCTTGAAGAAACTAGACCTATAGTAAACTCTAACTCTTTATTGTTTTCTTGTAGTGGTTCAGATTTTTGTACTCCAGATCTGATATAACCTCAGTAAGATGGTACTGATATGACTTGAAGTACCTGAATATTTTTATATTGTAGTTGTTCAAAAATCCTTAACCTATACTACAAATACAATTTGTTTTTTTGTTTATATTACAGTATATAGTAGAGAAGTTGGTTCTGCCAACATATCTGACCTGGGGAATATAATCTGGCAAAATGACTTGATTCTTACAGGGTTTGGGAAATTCCCAAATTTCCTTGGGAAGTTGGCATAACTATTCAACTAGCAATTTGCCTAGCAGCTTTTCCACTTGTTACACCCTTATAACCTCTCCAGCCTGATTATTGGCCAGACTACTTAAGTATTATGCTTGAGGATTAAGGGAGCAATAGTCACACAGATCATAGGCAAAAAAACAAGAGGTTTCTATACATCTAATGTGTATTTAGCTTCAATTTTATGCACATTTAATTGGAAATAAATCCCATGAATCCTGTGGGACTTGTTCCTTAGATTGCTTCAGCAGAAAGTATCCCAAAATCAATACATTTTCATCAAATGAATTATTATTGGTAAAATGGTTTCAATATGTTTTATTTGTCACTGTTATTGGGTCTTTTTTCAGAGCCAAGTGTCCATCAGTCCATTAGGTTTCTCTATCTAATTTTGAATTTCCATGACCATTTTGTTTATTATTCATTGAATTTCCTGAGTTATAAGGCCCTGTCAGCACCAGTCATGGAAACAATTCATCATTTACTCCAATCCTACACATTGGATGCTACACAGTAGTGACATTAGATCATCATTTCAGATGTTATAGACTAGGTGTGCAATCAGAGATAAAAGATAAAAGATTATAGAAAAGAGAAAGTGTGTGCTTAGAAATTAAGAAGCGTGATTAAGAAATAGAAATAGAAAACAATAGAAAACATATATAAGGAAGCAACTCCTGGGTTTTTTTTGCAACAGTTACAAACAATCCTTTCTCCTCCCTAATTAAACTTGCACCATAATTAACTTCTTCTTCTGTGCAACTTTATTAAATAGCAAATTGGTTAATCACCAATTCATTTTTCCCATTTCCAGCAAAAAAAAAAATCCTTAAGAGATTTACAGTCTTTAATAACTTGTTGTCTTGTGTAACTTCCTTTGTTATTATTACCAAACGTTTGTGGTGTTATTTGTTGCTGAAAATGAGAAGCCAGTGCATTTATTACATTTGAAAGTTATATAGATAACTGGAGACATTGGGTTATTGTTTGGGGGTTGGTACTATTATTATTTCTAGCTGTGCTCAGTTTTTGGAGGGGAATTTCGAGCACATCACTCAAAATTTCACTCTCACATACTGTAGGTTAAGTTTTTATTGTGCAATAATTTTTTTTACTCACATAAATGAGAGTCCCTGATAACTACAGAAATCACTATAGGCAAATAAAAAAATAAAAAAAAGGCAGGATGTGCCACAGATAACTTCTTTTCCCAAGAATCCTAGAAATTCCATTTTGTCAAAAGTATATTTCAAAGTTGCACCAAAGTTTGCCCATTTTGAAGTTCTGTATTTATAAAGAGGACTGTGATTCGCTTTGTAGTACCCTAGCAAGTCTCCCTGCCTTCATACCATGCATACTAATGTTTCACTTTCTGCAACTGGAACTTTGCTTTTATTCTTGGTAAATATAGTTCCTTGTGTCTAAGGACTCTGAGTTTTACTGCCAGCTTTGCAAAGACGTGATTCATTACTTAGACTCATTCTCTCAGGCTGTCTCTGCTGAGATGGCATAAAGAGGCTTTTGAGCACAGAGCAGAAACTGGGGCTTTCATTCACTACTGCCTGTCAAGTTTTGTAGATAGACTTTTTTTGGCAGCTGCAGCTGCTTCACTTTGAGAATAAGAGAAACAGGTGATGAAGGAGACTATACGCGTCCCAGGATAATGTTGCAGGATCCAATCTAGATTGGTCACCGGGACCAGAGGTTCGGGCTTCCAAGCTTTCAGACACGTGCTGGAAGCCATCCTCAGGGAACTTCTCTCTAACACAGGGGTCCCCAACCCCCGGTCCGTGGACCAGTACTGGGCCGCGGCATGCCAGCAACCAGGCCACATAAACAAGCAAAGCCCCATCCACAAGATGCAGGCAGCACACAAAACCACGCACTCTCTGGTCCACGGAAAAATCTCTCTCCACGGAACTGGTCCCTGGTGTCCAAAAGGTTGAGGACCTCTGCATTAACCCACTTGGCTGGAGAGAAGTTCCCTGAGAGGATGGGCTCCAGCATGAGTCCGAAAGCTTGGAAGACAAAATCTCTGGTCCCAATGACCGACCTAGATTGGATCTTGCAGAAGCAGGTGAAATTGTTCAAAATATATTGGGTTAACATTTCATGATTTGGCTACTAAGAAATATAGCTGCCCAACTCTGAAATAGGAAACAGACTTTCTAATAAGAAAAGATGGGAAAACCATCTTTTCTTACTAATTGTTTCCACGTGTGTCAGATGTTACTAGATGTTTCCACGTGTGTCAGAAGAGATGATGTCGGAGTTTGGGTATTTTCATCTGCAGAATGATTTGGAACCATTTGCTTCTAGAAAAAGATCAGGTCTGGTCTCTGCATTAGTTCGGAGAGACCCCTATTGCTAGATAGAACATAGATAGATGATAGATAGATAGATAGAAAGAAAGATAGATAGATGATACATAGATAGATAGATAGATAGATAGATAGATAGATAGATAGATAGATAGATAACATTTATTATCATTTTTTACTGTGGGCACAGTGGCACACATTAAAAATGAAATTTTGTTGCTTGTTTTCAAAAGCGTACACATACATAACACATATTTAAACATGCTATATACAACATACATATAAACCTACACCCTTATGTATAAATAACATATAAATATTAATCGCTGTCCATCTTGAACACATAGCAGAAAGAGGAAGCTTTAGAGTTCACAAGGTTAATACTGTATGGAACAAAACTATGACTGAATCTGGATGTTCTGCTTCGGATACCACGGAGCCTCCTTCCAGAAGGTAACAAGGAAAACAGATCATGAAGAGGAAGTGTAGTGTCCCAATCTTGCGGACCCTGCTTGAGCAACGCTTAGGTGCTATGTCCTGGATGGAAGGGAGGGAACTGCCAATAATCTTGTCAGCTGTCCTCACCACTCTCTGCACCGCCTTCCTATCTGAAGCAGTGAAGCTTCCAAACCAGACTGTGATGCTGTATGATAGGATGCTCTCGATCGTCCCTTTGTAGAAAGTGGTAAGGATGGGGGAAGGAACATGTGCTTTTCTCATGCAACACAGAAAATGCAGGTGCTGCTGTGCCCACTTCACCAGTGTCTCACTGTTGAGCAACCAAGCCAGCCTACTTGTTACCTACACACCCAGGAATTTGATGCTGGTAACCATCTCCACAGGTGAATCATTATTACACAGAGGAGTGTGGCTGTGCCTGCCTTTTATGAAATTGACAATGATATCTTTGGTTTTTCCAATGTTTAAAACCAGGCTGCTTTTCTTTCACCATTTCACTAAACCCTCAACCTCCTTGTGATAAGCACCCTCATTGTCATCTTGAATAAGGCCCACTACTGTTGTATTATCCACTTACTTCACAATATGGTTGGTGGCAAATCTTGCACAACAGTCAAGGGTCAACAGGGTGAACAGCAGCAGACTTAGGACACAGCCCTGAAGAGAACCTGTGCTAAAGAAAATGGTGTTAGAAATATTTATTCCAGCTTGCACATACTGGGGCCTGTCAGTGAGAAAATCAAGAATCCAGTTGCACAAGGGAGTGTTTAAGCCTAAAAGGCCCAGTTTGTCTACTAGATGCTGGGGAAAGATTGTATTAAATGACAAACTGAAGCCGACAAACTGCATACACACATGAGTATTTCTTTCCTCTAAATGCTCCACGCTCAGATGGAGAACAGAAGAAATAGCATCTTCTGTAGAGCGATTTGGTCGGTAAGCAAACTGAAGAGGGTCAAATACTGGTGGGAGGCTAGATACAATAATGTCCTTTATCAGCTTCTCAAAGCATTTCATAATGATGGATGCCAGTGCAACCGGACGATAATCATTGAGACCCATAATTATGAACTTTTTTGGCACTGGCAAAATAATGGCCATCTTAAAACACGATGGGACCACTGCCTGCTGCAATGAAAGATTGAAAATATCTGTAAGAACACAAGCCAGCTCATCCTAAGATTTCCTAAGAAGCTGCCCAGGGATATTATCTGGGCCTGCTGCCTTCCAGATGTTAACTTTCTGCAGTGTTTTCCGGGCAGAGGTGACATCAAGGCTAAGCACTTGATCTCCAGGATGGGGCACAGCTTTCAGGAAGCTGTCATGTTGGAGAATGAATTGGGATAGGTGGGGAAATAGGCCAAGTATCCAAGTACCCATGCAGTAATCCTTCTGATCACCTGATCATACAATATGCATCACCATGAAGTGATTTTTTTTTAGAGACGTATTATGAAGTATTGGAATAATATGTCAGATGCATAGGCATTTAAGCAATGTTCAAAATAAGTACTCTTCACTTTGGTTAAGTGGAAACTATTAAATGACAGATGCAACGCAATATAAATAGAACACCTGCTCCATTATAAATATGGCCAAAGCTGTCTTGCTGGATCAGGCCACTTTCATTAAAAAATGGATATCGCAAGCTTTGCTCTGGAAAAACATCTGAGTATTATTTAGACTTACACAGTCACCAATGCTGTTTTAACTAGAGGGATTGAAATGCATTGTCACTAATTTCATTAATTAAGGCACTCATATCATTATCTGATATGTATAAAAACATTTGTAAACTTCCTATTTCTTTTCTGATCTACGTATTACTATTTTTCAGATACAGATGAATGTCTGGAAGGCAGGATTCAGATTTGTAGCCAAAATTGCCTGAATGTCCCTGGATCCTTTATCTGTTCCTGTATGCCAGGCTATTCTTTGGGTGATGACAAGAGATCTTGTCATGTAAGCGGTAAGATTAGTTTGTTGTTTTTGACCAGTCTGTCATAAAAGCTCTTCATGTGAAAAGAAACACTGACTCTCTCCCTCCCCAAGTTTTTGTCCTTCATCTGAAATATGAAGCTGGTGATATTTTGTATGTTTTTTCCACCCAAACTGTGGAAATACTTTCCCAGGGAAATCAGAGTAATTTTCCCTTTTATTTGGCTAGTTACACTGAATTCACTCTCTAAATATATTACTGATCCCTGGTTTTATTTTTTCCCACTGTCTTTCTTTGCTTTTTGTTCTTTGTATATTGTTCTTTTTTTAAAAAAGTATTTTAAAAGCGTCTTCTGTAGAAGAGAGCATGTAGACACCTTTTCACATGGAAACCAGACAGACATCTCGACATGAATGTGTCTGTCTAGGATACATATTGGCACCAGTGAATATGCAGTGCTGCTCCTCTCTCAACATTCTTTGAATGTGTGAAACTTTGCATATAAATGACTCAATTGTATCTTGCATTTAGCCAAAGAGCATTCCAATTCAAATCTTGGATTCACTTTTACTTGTATAACTTATAAATGAGGAAATAAATATTAAGGGGATAATTACACAGTAGATTTTTAAATTCATGGGTATGAAACCCAGTTAACTGCAGAAAAATTGAGTTAGCTCTTAAACTAAATAGCTAGTTTGCTGTATGTAAAGGAAATAAGAACTCAAGCATATGAAAGCCTGAAAAGCTGGGGTCTGTCTAGCTAGCTAGAAGAGAGGGGGGCAGGGGAAGAAAGGAAGGTCATTTGCAAAATCACCCCCTCCCAGCACTGGGTCTCATTGGAATTTCAGTCCGTGTACAGTGTACTTGTGTGCACGCATGTGTGTGTGCATGTATATCTAATCATTTCTTTCTTTCTTTCTTTCTTTCTTTCTTTCTTTCTTTCTTTCTTTCTTTCTTTCTTTCTTTCTTTCTTTCTTTCTTTCTTTTCTATAACTGCCCAACTCAACCAAGTCTCTCTGGGCAGCTTGCAATTCTAAAATTATAAAACAATTTAAAAACATCAAAAAATAAAAATAAGAACAAACAGCAGCCATGATGCTTAATCAACTAATTGTAAAGCCAATAAATGAGGCCTTTAACACATTGCAAGACCTAGGCCCAGGTACATACGCAAGTTTTTAAAACCTTGCAAAAGGTCAACAATTGGGTCCATTCTAGTCTCCGAGGGGAGAATATTCCAGAAGGCAGGGACTACAGCAGAAAAAGACCATCTTGTAGTTCGATCATCTTTGGCTGACAGGATCCGTAGCAGGCCCCCTCAGTTGGATCGAGTTGGATAGAAAGAAACCCTTGGAAGAAACCCTTTCTCTCTGCTTCCCCATTGTTAACACACTGTCGGGTGATTGTGAGCTCCATGTCTAAGTAGCCATCATAACTTCATATTGATTCATTTCATACACAGAGTGGACCAATAGTTCATGAAAATATAGTTATTTGAGTGTAATTAAAACACCATAATTAGTAATTCCTGCCTCAGATAGCAGATGTGGGGTTGTACTAATAGTTCTCAACTTACAATTATAATTGGGGGTGGAACGTTTGCCATTAAGTGATGAGGTTATTAAGGGAATTATGCCTCATTATTTATTATTATTATTATTATTATTATTATTATTATTATTATTATTATTATTATTATTATTATTACTACTACTACTACTACTACTACTATTATTATTGGCATAGTCGTTAAGCAAATTCGCTTCCCCCATTGATTTTGATTTTCAGAAGCCTCCTGGATGTGGCTACTGTCATGAATTTATGCTGGTTGCCAAGCACTCAAAACTGATCATGTGACTGCACACTGTCATGTGACAATCATAAGTGTGAGGACTAGTCATAAACCACTTTTTTTCAATGCTGTCATAACTTAGGCTGGTCATTAAATGAATTATCATAATTCTGTACTGTAGCATTGCTTTCCATGATACAGGACAGAACCCTTTATATCGGGGGCATCCAACCTTAGCAACTTTAAGATTTGTGGATTTCAACCCCAGAATACCTTAAGCTAGTTCGGGAATTCTGAGAGTTGAAGTCTATGTCTTAAAGCTGGACAATCCTGTTTTACATGTTTACTCCTAGTCAAAAACCTCTGGTGCCTATGGATTTAATTCCCTGAGAAATGTATATAAAATTGTAGCTAAAGCTAAAGCTGTTTTAAATAAAGTCATGAGTTATGGATAATAAATATAAAATGTTTTGCCTTAATGTTGTCCATTTTCTTTTATAACACATATATTTTTGTATCTTTTTAATGGATTTTTATCCTGACTTTTTATATACAACTGAAGGTGGCAAACATACCAATATTCCTCTATTCTCCTATTTTCCCCACAACAACTTTGTGAGGTGGGTTGGGCTGAGAAAAAGCAACTGACCTTAAAGCCTCCCAGTTGGTTTTTCATGCCTAGGAAGGGACTAGAACTTACACTCTCCTGGTTTCTAACACACCAAACCTTTGAATTGGATTGTTTTCTACATTTCATATTTTTGAAGGATACATTAAATGTTGAACTTGAAGGAATAATGCAGAAAAGAGTAGAATAAAAAGTTTGCTTTAGAGCACAGGCATTTTTTCATTTTTCATTTTTTTCTCTTTAGATCCTGTACCATTCCTAGTTTTCAGCCAAGGAAGTGCGATCTATAGAATAGATGTAGAAGGAACCAATCACCAAACACTGGTAGCTGATGTTGGTTTATCAGCATTAATTGATTACCATTATGAAGCAAAATATCTTTATTGGGTGGATAAAGAAAAATGTCTCCTCCAACGTGTACATTTGGATGGTTCAGATCAAGAGGTAATAAAATAATAATTGTTAAAATTCTTCCTGATTGTAAATAAGAAGGGACATTTTTACCAAAAGGGTATCTCTGTTTCTTCTTAGAAAAGCAGTGACATCACATGCCATAGTTTGTCTTTGGGGCTGATGAAGTTTTAATGCAATTTAGATGGCAGATCTTTCTCATAATTTCTCTGTACTGTATTGTATTTGTGGAAAAAAGAAGTAAACCTGTGTCTATATTGGGTTTTTTTTTTGCAAACTTATTCAGAGCTTGGTGGAACCTTTGTGAATGATCAAGGTCAAACAAACAAATGAAAATGGTCACTCGAATTTGATCATTTTTTTTGTACAGAGCAGAGTTTTTCACTCTCAGCAAACTAAAAATGTGTGGACTTCAGTTCCAAGAATTTCCCAGCAACATGGAAGTTGGTCCACACATTTAAAATTTGCTGATGTTTAAAAATGGCACACTAGAATTTTGCCTCTTCATAAGGAGTTCTGGGGCTTAAAAAAATTAATAGAGTCTGTGGCCTGAAATCTTTGAAACTCATGGTCTAGTATTAGAAGTACATGTTACCATGCCTTTACTGAATATGATGCCCTATACAGAATACAGGTTTTCCAGTTGTCATCTCTTCTTTAAGCTGCAATCCTGTGATTCATGATGGTGTCCCAAGACCCCAATCAGATAAAAGTGAAAGAGAAAGAGATCCATGGGAAAATGTAGCTCATCTTTCCAAGTCTTGTGGTGGCCATGGAAATTTTAAACAGTGTCATTTCACTCACAGCAGTGACAAAACTATATATTCTGGAGATGTTTAGTGGCTGAATCAAGGAAGTTTTGCATTCACCTGATTTTGAGCCCTTGGGCTCTCCAAATAGATATTCACAATAGGAATGTGTGGCAGGAAATTTGGTCCAATGGGAGAGGAGGACTGAAGAAAGTTGAAAGGTGAAAAGGCCACATGTGTTCTTGAATTCTTCCTATCCTACCACCAAGGGGTTGTCTGCCCAGAGCATAAAAAGATTTATGAAAATACAAAAGAAATGCATTTCAGGAGTGATAGCTTATGTAGATTTGGATTTATTTTTCTTCTTCTTCTGAATTTAATAATAAATGCCTAAAGGCATTTCCTTAAATGTTAAACCAAGGTAGTATCAGTCATAATGAACATAAAGTTGTTATTCATGAATTCCAGTGCCTTAATACTAATAGACAAAAAATTGGTTGCATTTTAGTATAACTAATTAATTTTTGTGTGTGAATGTGCTTATGTAATAGATCATCTGCTCCATAAAAAATGATGTTATTGGATTGGCAGTAGACTGGATAAATCGAGACATTTATTTGGCTCACTCCCAAGGAGCTATTGAAGTAATCAACTTGGATGGAAACCATTCCCAAATTCTTATAAAGAACAACCACAATCCTACAAGTATTGAAGTTGACCCAAATCAAAGGTATTTCCACTTTTAGTTACTGCAGAAGCAAATCTCAAAGTTAAATGGTATGCAGAAATGGACTGGAGAATATGATGGGCAAATGAGCCAATTATTTCCCATTTTCCCTTATATGTTCAGCTTAGTAAATAAATGCCTAGTTTAAACAAATCATAATCTGCTTTTATATCTGTTTCTGCATCGACAGATACATTTCTGCATATTGCAGGTATTGTAAACCACTTGTATGCTGACAATAAGAAATGATGCATAACTACTTTTAATAATTAAACTGGGATGAAAACAACATAAAGAATGCTAGATAACAAATTTATTAATAAAAGAATATATGACCTTTACAATTGCTTTTATAATTTTTGAAATAATGATAATGATAATCGTTCTTATTGGCAGGTTTTTATTTTGGTCTACTGAAGGGACTTTTGATAGCATCTATCGAGCAGATCTAGATGGAAATAAAATCTGGAAAGTTCTAAGGAGCACAGAAAAAATCAAAACCATTTCCCTGGACTTTATCAATGTAAAGCTGTTCTGGATACAGCACGATACCGTTAATGAAATTTCATATTTTGGAACCTGCGATTACAATGGTCATTTTATCAAGCTATACAGACAAATGGGACGGTATGTTTATGGATATAAAATGGCAATTAAAAAAAACTGCACCCATCAGCTATAGCTGCTCTGTCTATGGGTGCAGACTTCTACTGAGGTGCTGTTCCAGTGGATAAGTAACCATCCTTGATAATGTAGCTGCTTTCATTGTTCATCTGAAGATTTTTTGCTGTTCTGGGAAGAACAAGTAGTCCTTAGCTTATAACGATTCATTTTGGGAATGTTCAAAGTTACAAGAGCACTGAAAAAAAGTGACTTACAACAGGTCCTCCTACATATGACTGATGCAACATTCCCATAGTCACATGATCAAAAACCAGGCACTTGTCAACTGACATGCTGCAACATCCCATGTAATTGCCATTTGCGACCTTCCCAGATAAGCAAAGTTAATGGGGGAAGCTGGATTTGCTTAATGACCATATGATTCACTTAATAACTTCAGTGATTCACTTACAATAATGGAAAACTTAACAACTGCCTTGCTTAGCAACAAAAATTCTGTCCCCAGTTGTGATCATAAGTCGAGGACTTCTTATTGTAAGAAATCTGACAGTTATGGTGATTAATTTTCTAGAAAGGAGCCCAGTTCTTAACATTTGTCACAACACGTCCAAGCTTCCAAACAGAAATTTTAACACATTTGTGTTAGTTTTTAACATTAACATGAACTTTTATGGTTCATGAGATGGAATTAAAATCAATGGTTCAGAAAAAGGAATTTGATTGTACTGTTAAAAGGGGTTTTATGAAACAATGAAATGATAAAGAAAGTTCTGATCCCAACATATTGTACTTTGTAGGTATTAGATAAGAAGAATTTTGTTTGAGAATTGATGATATTTGTATAATATCCTTGACCAAGATACCACCTCCAGAATAAAAACATAAATCTCTGTGAACTAGGAGTATATGGTCACTGATGACTTGATGAAATGGGTTATCATCCCAAAGACTTCTGTCATCTTCTGCATTTCTTAAAAAAACTTTGGAAAAAAATCCATGGTGGTTCAGGTATTACAGATGGTTTGGAGGAGCAGATCGCTTTCTTGTCACATTCTACACTTTCCATTGTGACACAGAGACATATATGGAAAATCAATGGAGAGACAGAATTCCTAAAGCCGTCCTATGTTTGCATGGCCACGGTAGAACTTTGTTTCCATCTGAAAGAACAGAGTAAATCTTCCTTCTATTCAAACAACATGATGACCAGGGAAAGCTTAGCCCTAAAAATCCCTTGGAATAAGATGAACTAAAACTAATTCCTTGTAAACCCTGTGACTGGTTTAACTGTTTATGTGACACATTTATTGTATGTCCTCCAAAGAGGGTCAAATTTAAGTATTATGTAAAACCAGAAGGAGAAAAAAAGGTTCCTTGCCAAAAATTCAAATTATCCAAAGTTAACTAAAAGACCCTATTCCTAAATATGAGAAAGTTAGCTCTATTTTTGCTACTTTGAATTAAACGGAAAAGGTTACTTGTAAAATACCACTGATTCCAATGAAATAGTATACAAATATTTCTAGATGCTAAACAACCTTGCTAGACTGATAATGTATTTTCCTTATCTTGTGCATGAGCAACTTAATAAACTGATGCAACTACTTGTTTTATTTCACTGCAGAAATAAAGCCTATGACATATTTATCTTTGGTGACCATATATACTATTCTGACTCAAAGACTGGAACTAATCGGAGAGCCAATAAATACACTGGAAAGGATATTGTTGTAATTAACTTGAAAAAACCATTTCCTCAACCTACTGAGATATTGGTGGTGCACCCAGCAAAACAGATTGGCAAAATGATGGATTCTAAACAACTTGGTAACTTTACTTATCCCAATAAGGAAAACATTTGCTCCATAATGCAGCCTAAAAATGCTTCTTATAGAAAATATAATTATTGCTTATTTTTATGTAACAAAATTTCAAAACAAGAAGAATATGCAGTGGTACCACAGTACTCAACTCAACTGCTTCAAAATTTGATTCTCCACGCATTTTGGCATTTGAATGTTGTCCCATTAACTTGGCCTTTGTTTAGTACTCAACATGCTGCTACAGGAAGAGGGGGGATGCTTACTTTACACCAATTTCAATTTCTGAAGAATTTTCATGGGTAGTCCATGTAAAACCTATTTTAGTAGATAATTTAATCTGGCATCCAGTGCTATCACATGCAAAACAGCTATAAATGGGAAAATCACAAGGTTTTGTTTAGACAAATGTAAAGAAATTTAAGATATTGTGGGTAGCGGTGTTTAACCTTTACTTGTAAGTAATGAGTAGATTTTTATTTCATTTTTAGATTTATATCCCACTTTTTCTCCAGAGTTTAAAGGTAGCATCTACAGGACTCTCTCAGCTTTTTTCAAAACACAGCCTGTCAGATGGGCTGAGCCGAAAAACACACATTATGGGTAGTTGTAAAGAACAGCACTGGCTTCGGGTGATGAGATAATCTGTTCTGGAGGCTAATGCAAGCCACGATTTAAGCTTAGAACTCAAGTAACTTGCAGCTTAATCTTATCTCAGCTGGGGGTTGTTAGTAAAAAGAAGCATTTCAGTGTATATTTCCTATTTGTGGGCTGGGGTAGACAACCACTACTGAAATAATATCATAAAGACAAGCAGTGAAAAGGCAGGGCTCCTGAGTAAGTAATATGTACATCTGTCTGACTGAAAGCTGTATAATTTTTATTTCTCTGATATGTGCACATGCTTGCTGTGACATTTTCTCCTTATATGCTAATAGAAATTTAAGACTCATGTTTATAAAATTTAAACTAGAACAGAACAGAATAGAGCTGGAAGGGACCTTGGAGGTCTTCTAGTCCAGCCCCCTGCTCAAGCAGGAGAACCTATACCATTTTAGACAGGTGATTGTCCAGTCTCTTCTTAAAAATTTCCAGTGATGGAGCACCCACGATTTCTGGGGGTAAGCTGTTCCAGTATATCTCAGTTTGTCCCTCAAATTCTGTTCCTTCCTTCCTTCCTTCCTTCCTTCCTTCCTTCCTTCCTTCCTTCCTTCCTTCCTTCCTTCCTTCCTTCCTTCTCTCCAAAGGCAACTCTAGACAGCTTTACAGACATTCAATTAAAATGCAATATAAAACATTAAAAAAATAAAAAGATCATAAATTTAAAATTCAATTAAAATAATACTAACCAGGATGGAGAGAGAGGAAGCAAATGTATACAGGAAAGAAGTGGGGTGTTATCTATTCCATTAGCTACCTCCAAAGGGCCACTTTCCCAATTGGAATGACCATTTCCATGTTAGTTACTGCTGAGTTATTTCCCAATTGCTGGTTTCCCCCAAACTGTGACTCAGCTGATCTCTTTATCTGTTTTCCCAACTCTTTCCTTGAATTCCACATATATTGTACAATATAATGATGAGGTGTAATCATTTTCTGTGGGTATTTTTTCCTTGATAATGCACTAGCTTTTAAAGCATACTATTTGTTGAATGCAATCTATTCATTCTCTTTCCAGTAAAACCGACTGAAAAAGAGAAATATGAAGGTCATGTTGTCCTGGTCTCAAGCTTCTTTTGTTTTTTGTTTTCTTTCTCCTTCTAAATGCCTCTTTATAAAGCAGCTTCATAAGGAGCTTAAGTTTCCCAGTCCAGATGAACTCCTTTAGTCTTTGCATCTGCCTTATTCAGTTTATCCAACCAGACTAATTAACCGTCCAAATTAGATTTACAATGAGGCCTTACAGCAAGGGAAATTTCAGGATAAAATCATGTAAACTCTATGTTCTGTAGAGGAAAATCATGACGTGCTAGAAATAAAAATGCACAATTGGACATCGTTGTGACAAGGAAATTACAGTAGTTTCATGTACAGCACAGAAGTAGTTTTAATGGTTATATGTTTGCTTTACTCAAATTTGGGTTAATAGTTGCCAGCTTCATTGCAGGATGCAATACAATGGATTACCATTCATTTACAGAAGGAACAGCCCTGTGGGTATGCTGTGATCCTATCCAGTTGACAGAAGGTTATTGTAGCATAAAGTAGCATAATTGTGGAGTTCGTAGTGTTCTCTGAGCTTGGCAGACATTTCATAACCTGACTCAGTAACAACAGCAGTTTGAGTGAGTGTGGGATTTTCTCCCTGTTTATATACAGTAGCTGGCTCTGTCAGTTTTGGTAGAGGTGTGGTTTTGTCCTTGGAATTCCTTGGTTAGTATAATGTTTCTGCTTGATAGATTGTTTGATATTAAGGGTTGGCTGCTCGCGAGGATGTGTTGTGGCCTTTTTGTTTCTCTCTTAGCTTTTTTGTGTCTTTTGAATGATGTGTAAATACAGTTTATTTCTATGTGTTTATTGATGGCTGCTTGTCTGAATGCCAATCTTCTAGGCATTCCCTAGCTTTTTTGGATCTAGCTTGGTCTAGGAGGCTGTTCCTGTTGAAATTATGATTGAGTCTGTCCACCTGTGTGAGATTAAGAAGCGTTTATCGAATTTTCAAGGACTAAGTTCAACCCTGACCTATGTATACTCTTTTCCCTTGGACTAGCATGACTGATTATCCAGAAATAAGTACATATTACAAGGAGTGTAATATGTAGCTAATTTGTCTACTGTAATTACTCTGGATTGAGATAGCTTTTAATAGTTTCAGTCACTTGATATTTTCTTGATTATTTGGAATCAACACAGAATAATTGAAAACATACAAATCTGTATTTGAAATCTGTTTGACTCAAATCTGATTATTAACTAAACCTTTTCTTGTTTTGCCAATGGGCATGAATAATCAGAAATCAGAAACTAAAATGACAGCCCAGTACATTACTTAGAAAAGCATTTCCATTCTGAATTTCTGTCATTGATCTTTGCAGGAGATAAGCATCATATGATGCCAATAACTAAACTGAATTTTCTTCAATCTATCCAAATATATTAATTTAAGTACACCTTGATCTGTTTTTTATCTTTACATTGAAGAATATTTCTGTAACAACTTCACAAGATACTAAATTACATTATATTAATTACTGTTATAATAGCTTACTGCTCTTAAGAACTCACAAGCATGTAACCTAATTGTTTATGTGTTTTTAAATTCATCAGATGTCAATGAATGCGCATTATGGAATCATGGCTGTACTTTGGGCTGTGTGAATATCCCTGGATCCTATTACTGCACATGTCCAAAGGGTTTTATTCTCTTGTCTGATAAGAAAACATGCTATGGTAGGTGACACCCTACTATTTTCCCAAACTTTTTCAAATAATTTCTTTTGATACTCCTTATGTGGTATTTGACAACTAAGCTATTGATCTATCAAAATGTCAACATTCTATAGAGAAACTGGGTTTGTCCATCAAATCAGGGGGCACTTGTGAATTTCCCAGATATCAAGAAAAATATATAGCAAGATTTCCCTCTTTTAAATCATCATACGATGGGCAAAATTAGAATTATATATCTTATGAGGAGAATATCTAAATCCTATGGACATAAGACCCAGTTTACCTGATGAATTTACATAGCCCAGCGATGGCGAACCTTTTAGAGACTGAGTGCCCAAACCGCAGCCCAAAATCCACTTATTTATTGCAAAGTGCCAGGAGCGTATCAGCATTGTGGTGCCCTCGGGGGGGGGGTGGCAGGGAGGCGGCTCTGAGTGCCGCCTCTGGCATGCAAAAACCAGGGGAGCAAAAATGGGCCACCGTGCTGCAAGGCACAAAAATGGCCACCGCCGCACTGCGGGGTGCAGATAAAAGCCGCTGCACCATGCAAGAAGGGGGCAGGGCTAGTGAGTATCACACAGGCACTAGCCCCACCCCATTTGCAGCCTGTGCATGCTTGCAGACCCTTGCATGCATGCACGCATGTAAAATGCTTCCCCCTCCCTTTTTTTCCACTCCATCAATCGACAATGGTTGGTGATCTCTGCTCTACCATCTTTACTGGAGCTTGCTAGTTGGCTGCTTCGCCTCCTTTTGCTGGACAGGGCTCCTGCTCTGGGCGGCAGTGGTGGCCTGATGGACCTGCTGCTGGGGGCGGCGGCGCACGTGCCAACAGAGAGGGCTCTGAGTGCCACCTCTGGCACACTTGCCATAGGTTCGTCACCATTGACATAGCCTATCATTTATTGTAGTTAAAAAAACATAAAAAAATGAATTCAAAATCCCTGGTCTTGCATGCTTTATATTTGTTTAAATCTGACATAGATCTTTCTTGTATTCAAAATGTTTACAGGGTGAAGGCAAGACCAGTAGGTACAATCTAATTCTCATGCATACATGCTTTTACTAAATGTGAACATGTCTTCTTAATTGGGCCATTGTATATCTCTGTTTGTATAATCTTAGATTTAAGTGACCAATTATTGGTCTGAAATCACTGCTACATGAAAATCATTAAACAGTTTCTCATAAGGCAAGCTCTGCTATATTCTGCTTTTCTTTAACTAAGAGCTAGCAGTTTGGAACAGATGGGATCCTAACCCAGCAGGGATATGGGCTGAGGCATACAAGGTAATGTCAAGGGGCTTTGCTATCTAGGACACAAGTTAAGGAGACTCTGTTTATTCTACATATGGAACTTTACTGGCAGGTTATCCTTCCTTCCACGCTTAAGACGTTGATGGTGCCCTCTACTTTGTCTGGGCATAGCCAGGTAAGTTAAAGGATCAGGGAAACCAAAAGAAATGCAAAGCTTACTCTTCTGCACCCCACCCTCACATTGCTAGAATTAGCTGTTTCATTCTGCCTAATAGTAAAGCCAGCCCTAGATTTACTGTATCAGTCTTCAGAAAGTATCTGTAATTCAGGAAAGTAAAAATATACATTTCTCCATTTTCAAGAAGGAGAGTAACATTCTTATTAAAAGGCTTGCCTGAGAGTATTTAGAAAATGGTTAATACATAATTGGAATAGTGCATGGATATGTCAAGATGAAATGATGCCCCTAGATTATCCCCTGAAGCACTAGATCAGGGGTCCCCAACCCCCAGTCCGTGAACCAGTACCGGGCCACAGCATGCCAGCAACCAGGCCGCACAAACAAGCAAAGCCCCATCCGCGGGATGCAGGCAGCACACAAAACCATGCCCTCTCTGGTCTGCGAAAAAACCTCTCTCCACGGAACCGGTCCCTGGTGTCCAAAAGGTTAGGGACCTCTGCACTAGATAATAGGAATGCTATGGAAATGGAATAACTTGATTTTAATAAACTATTGAACAAATTTGTGTAGGATAGCCCTGCTTTACAAGATGGTAAAATGTGGGTTGGAGCTATGGCTACTATTTTTATTTGTTTTATTAATTTTGTTTGTAGTCCATCTTGTGCAAGGCTTCACTGGGCAGCTTAAAACTATTGTTAGGGGGATCAATACCAGCTTAAGCAGTCATAGTTACTATTTCCATGCCAATGACTCCTTGTAGGTATGGGCTATTTAACATTCTAAAAATGACTTGAATAAAGATGTAAAGGGACTGCAGATAAAATCTGAAGCTAAGAAGATTAACACAATTGCAGATAAAATCAAGATTCATAAATATCTTGACAGGCCGGAATCGTTATATTCAAGGTCTTGCTTTAAGTCCAAGAAACTAAAGTCAAAAATATAAGATGGGCGAGGCTAGTTTACAGCAGTACATTTAAAGAAGATCTAGATGTATTATTTGGTAATATAGTTGCTAGAAAAGGATCAAAGTCACAGGAAATAAAAAACTTCCATTTTATCAGCATTACAATACCATGTTCAACTTCAAGCATCATATTTTAAAACAGACTGACGAATGAGTGCATCAGGAGAAAAGCAATCAAGATGAACAACAGAGATAGCTGGAGTAAAAATATTAAGGGGAGATATGATAGCAGTAGTCCAATATCTGAAAGGCTCTCATGCAGAAGACCCAGCAGAGCTATTTGTATTGCTTTGGAGGGGGAACTAGAATGGAAATTGTATAAAAGCAGATTTTCATAAAATACTGAGATACTTTGTAATAGTAAGAGCTATTAATCAGTAGACAGACTGCATTGCAAAAGGAGCTTTGCTCTGATGGAATTCCTTAAACCAGGGATTGAATAGTTGAAAACAGCACCATTTTATTTTTTTGCAATCTATAAACATTGGAAATATAATTTCCTGGTAAAAATATCAATTAAGCCTACAGTTTGTCTTAGCACAAGTAAGTTTGCAAAAATGTTTATATAGAGACACCTTGTTTCATTTGCAACATCATTACTTTTCTCCTCTGAAAAATTGGCCCAGGCGATTCATGATTTAAGCAGAATAATCTTAGCAGCATAAAGTACTACAAATATTATACTGTGCAGTTTCTCTCTATGATTTTATACATTTTAATTCTAGAAACACATATTCATCTTGCCTGGTTTCCTGTCAAAGAGAGAAATTTTAGTTCCCTCCCCATTTATGAATAATGTTGAAATAATTATTTGGTGCATCTAGTTACCTTATTTGGGAGAAATATAGTATTTGCAACCTCTAATTTTGGCTAAATCCTAGGGGTCATTTGCAAAGAATATACCCTTAGATTCATTCATTTTCATGTATGACTAGGGGAGAAACTATGAAGAATGAAGATGAGAATACAGTCTATGTCAAGGGTCTTCAAACGTGGCCCTTTTATGACTTGTAGACTTCAACTCCCAGAATTCCTCATCCAGGCATGCTGGCTGAGGAATTCTGGGAGTTGAAGTCCACAAGTCATAAAAGGGCCAAGTATGAAGACCCCTGGTCTATGTAAATCAAACTTAGGGTACTTTTGGCTGTTCAGCCTTAATGAATACTGTTTCCATCTAGTAAAGCCAAAGCTGAAATATTCTAAAATTGCAGACCTGCAATTGGAATAGATAATATTAAACATAGATAAACCAATACAAAATATGTTCCTTAGAGATTCTCCTTTTTAACTAAATATTACAGTAAAGATATAACATATAGCTGCCAATGGTGGTATTTTATTTCTTCAGTTCCTAAAGCTTTACATCAGTATAAATATGAGGAGTGACTGAAGAAGAGGTTAAATTTGATTTTAATTGTAGCCTGTTTGACTGCCTGTGAGAAAAGAAAAAGCAGATAAACCATTGTGACTTGCATCTTTAAAATGACTTGTAAATCAATCCTTCAACAATCTAGTCCAGGGGTAGACAACCTTGGCTCTTTTATGACTCGTGGACTTCAACTCCCAGAATTCCTGAGCCAGCTGGCTCAGGAATTCTGGGAGTTGAAATCCACGAGTCATAAAAGTGCCAAGGTTGTCTACCCCTGATCTAATCCTTTCTTATAATCAGTATCTAAACCTCACAGCAGCTTAAATAAAATTAAGAGAATATAATTGGTCTTAATACAAATTTGTAAATGATCTTTCTATTGAGCAGTGAACAAACAAGTGTTTTATGAATGTAGATAAGATACTAAATAATACAAGAATTATTTTGCTTGCTTTGTTACTTGAACCTACTAGTTCTAAGATATTATTATTCTAAAACTAAGTCTGTGACTTGATCAAAATTAAGTAGTATATACATTTAAGAAGTGCAATTAGGACTGCTTTCTTAGAAAACAAGATGGATTTTTATTATTTTCTGTTGAAATGAATGACTATCTACCATAGATTCTAGAAAACAGCTGTAGGAAAACCTAATTTGTTCCAGTTTTAGAGTCTATGTCTGCAGATGTCTCCATATGGTGCATTGAATACTGAAGAAAGCAAATAAATGATGATGATGATGATTATGATGATGATGATGATGATAATGATGATAATGATATCCATTCAGTCCGATCTGACTCCTGTCAATTCTGTAGGCCAGGTCTCTCCACATCTTCCAATCTTGAATTACTTCTTTGAGTTGTTCTACGTTTTGACTAGTGTCAGCTTTAATTATGTCCAGCCTCCGTGTCCTTTGTGACCTGGTTTTCTTTTACCGCTAACTCTTCCAAACATAATTGCTTTCTCCAGTAAATTCCCCCGCATGAAATGGTCAAAATAAGTGAGATGCAGTTTTGTGATTTTGCCTTCCAGTGACATGTCTGGTGTTGTCCGCTCCAGTACTTGCTTGTTAGTTCACTATAGGAAAATATCTATGATTATTCTTTAACCTGACTCCAGTTGATTTCATACTGACTATGTGGGATAAGAAATATAAAACAAATTTGGTAAACATTTTTGCTACTGAAAATTGGTCAAGCTAAGGTTATGCAAACTTGCTTAGGATTACAGAATTTGTCCATTACAGCCTGATGATAAATTCTGCATCTCTAAGACTCACGATTAAAACAACAAAGTTGTGGCTGGATTATTCACAAAAGGATGCTTCTCCTCAAAATGTTGCCACTGCATTGTAGTTTCTGTTTATCCTTCCCAGATATTTCATATATTTTCACAATACCCTGAATTGTGATTCCATTGTTCCACAGGATTCTAATATAAGTTTGTGTCACTATTGAGATATGTTGTTTGGTAGAAGATTATCTAGGGATATAGTGAGATGGACAAAAGCTGGGTTTTCTGAATCTTTTCATCATCAGTGCAAATAATAGAGGGGCATTTCCCCTGGGCAAGCTGTTGAATGAACAAGGGCATTAATCTTTTTTTCATGTAGTACAGAGATGTGCAATTTAAGTCTCCAGGCCTCTTGAGCTCCCCAGAGTCTATACAAAAATTACTGCCAAATTGTCATGTTTAATGTGGCAGCAATGGAACATTATCCATATTGATTATTCTTAATCAAAAACTAAATGGGAAGTTAGCAGAAGATCAACCTTTAAGCACATTATTTCTAAGAATGCTTTTTGCCGCACACGATAGCAGTGTGCACAGCATTTGAAAGGGCAGTTTGGCAAATTATGTTAGTGTGAACAAGGCATCTCTTCAAAAATCTTAAAACAGCCCTGTCCTTCACAACAAGAGTCCCCAACCCCCTTGTTAGGAATTGGGCTGTGCAAGCGAGCAAAGCTTCTTCTGTGTATGCACAGGATCTAGGTAACATGCGAAACCACGGGCCCCCTGGTTCATGGATAAATTGTTTTCCACATAACTGTCCCTGGTGCTCAAAAGGTTGGCGATCGCTGCTTTACAAGGTTAGTGTATCTTCTTTAAAAACTGTCCTTGTCTCCACGTGCATTTGCTGGCAACCTGAGAGGCAGTCCAGAGAAGAAGCACAACCAGGTGTACTAGCTCTATTCTAAGCTTACACAGTAGAATCTTGCAAGACTGAAAGTATTTCTCCCCTCCTTTCCTTTTACTCTCTGGAAAAATACGTTGTGTACCTTTGAAACTCTTTCACTCTCTCTCTTCTTTTGTGGACTACGATAACAATAGCAATAGCACTTAGACTTATATACTGCTTCACCGTGCTTTATAGCCCTCTCTAAGCGGTTTACAGAGTCAGCATATTGCCCCCAACAATTTGAGTTCTCATTTTACTGACCTCGGAAGGGTGGAAGGCTGAGTCAGCTGGTCAGGATAGAAGGAGTCAAACTCCTGGCAGTGTGAGCAGAGTTAGCCTGCAATACTGCATTCTAACCACTGCACCACCATGATATCTTTTATAGGCTCTCCCTCATTTCTCCCAAGGTCATTCCCACATACCATGGCACAGTCCCAGTGGAAATGTTGCTTGTGTACATATGCACATAGGCAAAGCATACGCTTTGTAAAACAGATGGCCCTATAATATAAAAAAAAAGTTTTTTACATTTCCTAACATATTTTGGAAAAAAAAACCTGTTCCAAATGCTTTGGATTGTCTTAAAACTGATAGAGAAGTGAAGTTCAGTATTCTGTTCAAAAGTATGTATTTATTCTGGAAAAATCAAATATTTACATTTTGTCAATTATTTTTCGGTCACATATACACACTTTCTCAGGAGAAGCCTTTACTCAACTAGGTTGCTCTAGCTTTTAGCTTTAGAAATTGGAAATATATTCTCTTTAAAAACAAAACACCCATCAAGCTTGTCTGGAAGCAATACTTGGCCCATGACCTAAACACTGGAAAGCAGCGGACAAAAATAATATCAGTGATGTAACATATGGCAAATAACTTGTATTTAACTCTGGCTTGAATTCTTCCAAGTTATTTCCATCAATTTTTAAAAACATTTTCTTCTTCATTTTAATGCATTATAGAACTGATTTCCTGTTCAAGCAATTATATGCACTGCAGCAATGACTGTGGACAGACACCCAAAGGGCCTATTTGCTTTTGTCCTGAAGGATCAGTTCTCCAAGCCGATGGAAAAACGTGTTCAGGTAAATAAATATAATTATTTTTCAATGCTTATTCTGAAAATGTTGCTGTAGATGACAAATGCTTGATGTTGAAACAAGATAATATATTTTATAATTAACAGTGTTTAGCATTTGTTCTGTACTTCAGCTTTCTCTAGCCTGTTGTTGAACTAAAAAGGCACTGGAAGTATTTGATTAATTCCTATAATCCTGAATTGAACTGGATGTACTGGATAGTTGTAGAAGCACAACATACCTAGAAGAATTCAAGCCTGGCAAAACAATAGTGTTTAAACCATTTTCTTTATCTTATTTCAGTAAAAAAGCAGTTGGAATCTAGTTGCCCTGGGATGGGGGATCAAAGATACAATATTTTTATTAGGCCAAGTGAAAATTAGGTCAACTAAAACTATTTGTAAGGTTTAAAAAACTCATGAATAAATAAGATGATTAGAAGGTATAAAATGAAGAAAGGAATGAAAAAGGTGGCTGATATTCATGCCATATTTACTATATGCCATAATTGGTTTTTAGGTAGAAAAATTGAGATCTTGAGATTTACAAGTAGAGAGTGTGAGTTGCCAGGACTTCTTATAAAGCCGTGGTGGCAAACCTATGGCACGGGTGCCACAGGCGGCACGTGGAGCCATCTCTGGTGGCACGCGAGCCATTGCTGGGCTCAGCTGCTCCCTCCTCCTCTCCGCACATGCACAGTCTGGGAATAGGCGAGAGGCTATAAAAGAAGCAACTTTCTGCGGAAGCAGCATTTGCTGCAGACAGCTTGAGAGTGAGCACAAGTCGGAGCGGACAGCAAGCGAGCACGAGCTGACAGCTCAGTGGCCACGCCCATTTGGTGGCCACGCCCACCCTGCACCCGGCGATCCATAAGTGGGCACTCGGTCTCTAAAAGGTTCGTCACCACTGTCATAAAGCTTTCTAGGAGCAGGAAGCAAACATTTTTGTAAGCTATCCATTATTTGAAATATAAATGCTACTATTGGATATTTTATCAAATCTGTACAGTAACAAACTGTAATAAACTGATTTTATTTGAAACATAAATTTGAGCTGTTAAAGTCCAAACTATTTAAATCCTTCGTGAGATATCCAGACCTCATGATTGGTGAGAAGTAGAAGAGATATCAAGCATGTTGTTATAATATTAATAAAACAAGAGATAATGTAAGCTTTCATATTAGGTAGCAAAAAACAAATTGGGAAAAATTATAATCTAATGGGAAGAAAGTTCCATGCTGACTGAGAAATTTGGGAGTTGTGGTCAACTGAATTCGAAGGACACCAGGTTCTGAGGAGGCTGATCTAAATTACAGTGCTATAAATGTTTGAAATACCTTAATATTACCCTATTATCCATTATTGACCAATACCAATTACTGCCCAAGACAGACAATTTAGGAAGCAGAATTCCTTTGCATGGGACTCAAAAGATTTTTCTGTTATTGACCTCCTGATGGGACAAGCGAGGTATAGAGGGTTCTTACTTTCATTTCTATCCAGCCTGGGAATCCCTAAATAAATAACTACCAGCTATAGTTTAACTAGAGATCATCTCTAAAAGATGTTTATTGTAATATTTACTGAAGCTCAGTGGAGTGAACCATGCTATTTCATGTCAATCTAAGTGCAGTGACTTTAGATAAAGATCCATGTTTTAAAAAAGTGAATCTGTTCTAGGTTGTACATCGCCTGATAATGGTGGTTGTAGCCAGATTTGTACATCTTTGAGTCCAACAACCTGGGAATGTAGTTGCTTTCCTGGCTATGATCTCCAGGAGGACAAAAGATATTGTTCTGCTTCAAGTAAGTATTGTGATTTTTGGACTCATCCTCAAATTCGTCTAACTGAGGCATGAAGATGCTCCACAAACTGCTTTTAAAGGACATATGGTGGTATCATATAGGACAAGGGGTCCCCAACCTCTGGTCCATGAATCAACACCGGTCCGCAGTATGCCAGAAATCGGGTTGCATAAACAAGCGAAGCCCCATCCACGGGATACAGGCAACACACTAAACCATGCCCCCTCTGGTCCATGAAAAAAAATCCTCTCTCCATTGAACTGATCCCTGGTACCCAAAAGGTTGGGGGCCGCTGATGTAGGATTTTACCTGTTCGCTTAATTCACTCAATTTTTTTTGCAATGGACACAATCTATGAATCATCCTTGAAAATATGGTGAATGACATTGTGATGATCTTTCTGCTTCCTATTGGCCAATTTAAGCTGATGCAGTAACAGGATACTGGTTTATGGACATTTTGGCATGGGTTTCAAGATGGATTGGATACATGCTTTTTGCAGGTGCATCTGTCCATGTAATGCCAGACTGGTGTTTCTGGTCATTCTGAAATAAACTGCTCTAGCACATGGTGCATTTTGCTAAAATGTATAGCTAAATTTAAGCATAGATAGATCTTAAAGAGATCTAGGAAGACTTTCCTTATTTGATCTTCCATCACTACAACTGGGGGTTGATACCTCAATCTTTCTTTTTAACCATACCCTGTAGACACTCTTCATAGGACAGAATTGAAAGTGTAGCTAAGCAAAATAGTTCAGCTTAACATGGGAAGCACTATTGAGTTACAAATTGGTGTTTAATGAAAGACTGGAATTGATAAGGTATTTTGGGGGTGGGGGGGAGGATGGCTACGGAGACATTTACACTTTTATTTATGTTCTATTATGTTAAATTTATTTTGAAGCTTTTTTTAACCAAATACTACTGGTATATCTTCAGAGCACTATTCTCTAAAGCACGGGTCTCAAACTC
>NW_015387092.1:41908-52247 GCF_001527695.2 Protobothrops mucrosquamatus
ACTATTGAGTTACAAATTGGTGTTTAATGAAAGACTGGAATTGATAAGGTATTTTGGGGGTGGGGGGGAGGATGGCTACGGAGACATTTACACTTTTATTTATGTTCTATTATGTTAAATTTATTTTGAAGCTTTTTTTAACCAAATACTACTGGTATATCTTCAGAGCACTATTCTCTAAAGCACGGGTCTCAAACTCGCTGCATCATGTCACGTGTTGCGACGTATCAAGACTTTTTTTGCATTGCCGGACCTGGGGTGGGCACCCCCTCCACATGATGCAACTGGCCTGTGGGCTGGCAGTTTGACACCCCTGCTGTAAAGCAAGTCCACTACAGATAATTCCTGTCCTGGAAAAAATGGTAGTATGTAACAATATTCATCTACCTGTTTTGAAAGACATAAGCATCTGTCACATTTAGCATGTTAAATTCATTGGCAGATTATCATCTTGGTTATTTATAATCATATTGTAATTAAGGTTATCTGTGATTAGTGCCAAGTAAGGATTGTAAATGAGAAGAAAAGAGAGAAAGCACGTGCTACAATTTGCTTCTTTCCATTGTTATCTGCAGAGTGTTGAAGTAGAAGACTTAACATGTTACTACATTTATTACAAACAGGACCAAAGCCATTTCTGTTGTTTGCGAACAGTCAAGATATCCGTAGCATTGCTTTTGATGGGACGCAATACTCAAGAATCCTTAGCTGGCAGATGGGAATAGTCTCAGCTCTGGACTGGGATCCGATGGAAAGTAAAGTAAGCCCCCTTTTTTTTTTTTTAAAAAAAAAAGAGGATTTCAAAATATTGCAAGGATCAATGCTTTTACTGCATTGCATTTTAACTGTGTAGTTCATGATGCTCCATGATATAGATAAAGTGCTTCTTATTGCTATTATGCCTTGGGCCAAATGACTTCCTAAACAATGAGCACTTGTCAGCAGTTATATGTTAACATGCAGTGGTGTGATTCAGCCGGTTCACACCACTTCAGCAGAACCGGAGCTAATTTTTTTGTTGTCCAGGTCCAGAATGGACTTCCAGAAGCGGCATCCACACAGAGAACTGGTTGTTCACATATTTGAATCCCACCACTGTTAACATGACATATCTGTCATATCTATACATTCCGTATTTGTTTTAAAAATACCAAATTATTTTCTCTATTAGCCATAGCAATAGCACTTAGATTTATGTACCACTTCACAGTGCTTTACAGCCATCTCTAAGCTGTTTACAGAGTCAGCATATTGCCCCCAACAATCTGGGTCCTCAATTTACTGACCTTGGAAGGATGGAAGGATGAGCCAACCTTGAGCCGGTGAGAATCGAACTGCTGGCAGTTGGCAGAGTTAGCTTGCAATACTGCATTCTAACCACTGTACCACCATGGATCTGTTGGTGATATTCACACATGGCTTCCATCCAGGACCTTGATTAAACATTATTTGTGCACCAGTAGGTTTGGAAGAAACACAGTCTCAACTTTGTAAATAATGTAACTATTTTTTTGCTCCAATAAATGTCATTAATATGAGAAGTTGTGAGACAAGAAATCCTATCCCCAACTAAGAAGTGCAGTACAGGTGGTACTCAACTTACAACCGTTCATTTAATGATCATTCAAAGTTACAACATGACTGAAAAAAGTGACTTATGACTGGTCCTCTCACAACCATTGCAGCATCTCCACAGTCATGTGATCAAACGTCAGGCGCTTGACAACCGGCATGTATTTCCAATGATTGCAGCATCCTGCAGCAACCTTCCCAGTCAGCATTTGATCAGCAAAGCCAATAAGAGGAAGCTGTATTAATTTAACAACCACTAGATTCATTTAACAACTGCAGTGATTTGTTTAACAACCCCAGCAAAAGAAGTTGTAAGGCTGCAAAAATGAGCGCAACCCACTTAACAACTGACTTGCTTAGCAATAGAAATTCTGTGGTTGTAGGTTAAGGATCATCTCTAAACCTTCTGTTTTCTTCTTACAGATTTATTTTACCCATACAGACCTGAACTGTATAGAGAGATCTGATCTGGATGGCACCAATCGTGAAAAAGTTGTATGTGACACAAGGGAGAGATCAGAAGGACTAGCATTGGACTGGATCAATCGCAAATTATACTGGACTGACCCAGGGTATGTTTTTTGCATAAATATTGCAGGACACTTACTGGTAGTAAAAAAAAATATGGTAGTAAATAAACAGCTGACAAAAAAAAGGAGAGAGTAACTGAAATGTTTCTGAAATGGTAGCATGCATTTGTATACTTAAGATTAGTCATAACAGAAAGACCTAGAGATAAAAATGACTCAGAGAGACCCTTTGCTGAATAATATGCTAACCAGAAGCATTCATGTAAAGCAATTCCTTTATTGAACATTGAATGTATTTCCTTTTGGAAAAACAAGGACATTGTTAGGAAAAAAACCCACTCCCAAACAATTGTGTTTGAGATGTTATTTTTAATTCACTTCACAGATCTCCTGTCCAGGATTTCCACATACGAAGGGAACACTTTTGATTATATCAAAAGTCTTCCTAAGAAACAAGTTAGCAATTGCTGTATTTGAATTTAGTAATAATTGGTTTACAAAGCCAGTTTGGTCTAGTGATTAAGGCACCAAGGTAGAATTCAGGATAGACATAAAACCAGCTGGATGACTTTGGACCAGTCACTCTCTTTCAGCTCTGAGAACAAAGCAATAGCAAACCATTTCTGAAAAAAATTGCCAAGAAAACCACAGAGACTAGTCCAGGCAGTCAATTGACTTGAAGACGCACACATAATAATAGTTGCTTTTCATGAAGTTACTAATTTAATTTATGGATTCTAGTTGCTCCTACTCCTAGTCTTACTCAGTTCCCTTGCAGTTTACAACTTTGGTTAATAGGAGAAGATAGAACCGAGAAGAAATGTTAAAACATTTAATTAATATTATGGTATAGAGAATCAACTGGAAGGAAGCAAGTAAAGTGACAAACTAAAGTTATCACAATAAGAAACCCCTTTCTATGTGCATATTTTGCAGGAAATATAGCATTGAAACTAGTAATCTAAATGGAATGCAGAGAAAAATAATCATCCAGGAGAAGGAGTTTCATCCTCAAGGAATTGCTGTTCATCCATTTACTAGGTAAGATACCAAGTCAAATTTGTTTCCAAACTGTTATTGGGTGATATAGACTCCCAACAATAAAGTCTGTAAAACCGTTGCTTCTATTGAAACTGTTTCACCTGTGCAGAGATTTTGCAAATACAGCTATTGAAGGTGCAGATCCAATGGCTCTAATTCTTCAGCCCCTCATGAGCTAACTGACCACAAAGCAGAAGTAGAATGTGGATAAACAGTTGCTTATTCTGTGTTCATAAATACAAAAAGCAGGCTAGTTAGAGCAATAGTCTTCCCTGTAATGATATATGGGTGTGAGAATTGGACAGTAAGAGTGGTTGATTGAAAAAGAACGGACACCTTTGTTTGTGATACTGGCGTAAATTACTGCGTATACCATGGACAGCCAGAGTAACTAACAGAGAGATGTTAAATCTTATAAAACCAGACACACCACTAGAAGCTAAAATCATAAGACTACGTCTGATTTACTTTGGCCATGTGATGCATACAATCCATTGCAGAAGGCAATGGTGCTAGGAATGGTTAATGGAACAAAAAGGACCAAGCAACAAACACGCTGGCTTGATAACATCAAATCTGATACAAAATTGAACACCCAGCAACTGAAAGTAGCTGTGCTTGAAGAGTATTATGGAGAGCACTTGCCTATAAACTCAGCAAGAATTGGTCATGACTAAATGGTTAAAAACAACAAATTATATGGTTCTCTCTGTTCATCACTCTGCCTGCTCTTTGTCTAAGACAGTGATGGCGAACCTTTTAGAGACCGAGTGCCCAAACTGCAACCCAAAACCCACTTATGCATTGTCGGGTGCCGGGTGGGTGTGGCCCATTGGCTGGGTGTGGCTGCGGTGGTAACGGCAGACTGGGTGGGACTAAAAAGTTCGATCAATCAATTCCAACTTTGCAAGATTTTTTTTCCCCACAAGAAGTTGAAATTTACTGATTGATTGAACCTTTTTTTTTTTTTTGCACATGGCGGTGGAGGCCTAAAGCGAAAAGGTTTTATAAAATCCAGCTGAAGGCCTAGGACTGGGGCGATGGCGCGCGTGCCCCTAGAGAGGGCTCTGAGTGCCGCCTCTGGCACCCGTGCCATAGGTTCGCCACCACTGGTCTAAGAGATTGTTTCCGTCTGCCTTTCTCCTCAGACAGCCATGCACAGAGCACATACTCTTTGACTGTTCTCCAGATAGCTAGATGTTTGACTTTCTCTTATCCCCATGAGCTATTTCCTCTAAATAAATTTCATTTTCTGATCTAGCCATAAATCTGGAAATTGTCCTATGACTTGTGCCCACTGTATTTTAATCATGGTTGAGGGATCAAAAATGGATTTTAAAACACAAAATTATTACCTATGAACAGTGTTTATATCTCACTCTGACATATATATAGATTTTTATGTCTTCTTTGTTCTGCAAGGTGAAAGGATTTTTTAAAAATGCAATAACTTATTTTGTTTTCCTTCACTAAAGGGAACTGTTTTGGACAGACCTAGGGATCAATCCACATATTGGAAAATCTACTTTGCAAGGCTCAGAGCGTATCATTATAGCAAATTCAGACTTAGTTTGGCCCAGTGGAATAACTATCGACTACTCTGATGACAAGCTGTACTGGTGTGATGCCAAAATGTCTGTTATTGAAACTGCAAACCTGGATGGTTCCAACCGGCAAATACTTACACAGAATGATGTAGGTGAGGCGTTGGGATGTTAGTTTTCTATCTAATAAGGCACATATCAAAATGTCAATGGAAGAGTGACCTCAGTAGCTCCCCCCTTTTTTGTACCACTTATCCATCACTGCTGCTCTAGAAAATTGATTAGGGTCACAGTGATGAAAGAAGCAAGTTCCTGCAAATATCCATGATAGTCAGCTGGTTATTTGTTGGTCACCCATCATATTGCATTATTTCTCTGGTCTGATTCCAACTTGCCCCAAGATGAGGTTCAGGCAGCCCTGTGGAAAATGAAGAAGAAAAATAGTTTTTTTTTAAAAATGGGAAGCAGGAAAGTGTTAAAGGAATTATATTTGGACTCTGCTTTGGAGAGCAAATAGCGTTAGGACTCACCTAGTCCACATTCCAACATATGTTTGTTCTGATAAATCAGGGGTAGTCAACCTTGGCTTTTATGACTCGTGGACTTCAACTCCCAGAATTCCTGAGCCAGCTGTGCTGGCTCAGGAATTCTGGGAGTTGAAGTCCACGAGTCATAAAAGAGCCAAGGTTGACTACCCCTGTGATAAATCAACAGGGCACTAGATAAGGGAGGGAGTTTAACAAAGGGACGTGTGTGTGTGTGTGTGTGTGTGTGTGTGTGTGTGTGTGTGTGTGTGTTTCCCCCCTCCCATTTTGCTGACTTACTTGAAGTATTATTTGAAAAGAAATGTGTATTATTACTTACTTGAGTATTATTTGTAAAGAAATGTGAAGAAATTTTGAAAATTGAAGTACTATGTGCTCATAAAGGAAAGAAAACAGAACAAACACTTTCACCTACTTTAGCCCAGGTAATAATAACCTAATATTACTATCGTGATTCTCATTGCAGCACTACTGCCATCTAGTGCCCATTCCTGTCATTTAAGGTACTGAAAAGATGCCTCTCTGGAGGAGAGATCAAAAGACAATGGTCTTGAGATTGATTCAGTGTCAGCTCTGAGTTGATAATAATATGCTTCCAATTACCAGTTGTAGGGGAAAAAGAGCAGAGGAGGCCGATGTTTCTAGCTCTGCTTGTGAGTGCTGTAAATGCAAGTCTATCTGACAACTCAGAAAGTAAATGCTGGCAAGAAGATTTTGACCTAATCCAGAATGGTCATTTTTTATGTTCTTAGACAAGCTGTTATGTTTATAAGAGAACAGAAGAAACTTTTGTGCATGCATTCTAAGACTTCCAGTGATTTTTGTACGTTCTCTGGTTCTTGGCTGGTGCAAGGGCCAAGCTTTTAGGTGAAGATGGTCAATCATTTGCTAGCTTGGCTGAACTAAAAGAAGGACAAAAAAACTCCCGAGTGAGGATATGCTATATATGCAGATACAGCCAAGATTTCCAATAGTATCTCTGTTTGGGGTGGGGAAGTGTTGAAGTTTTTCTGTCTATACTTTTTGTGTGCTTCCTGTCATAAATTGGCAAGAAGTGTGACTGATTTTTAAAAATTGTGCCATTTTGCTCCAGTTGGGCTATTTAAAAAAAGGATCACTGGTTGTAGAGAAATGAAGGTAGGGACTACATATGTCCCTAGGGCTACAGATTGCACACTATGGTGTTAAGGGAAGAAAGAAAAAGACAATGCTTATAATTGATATTACCGCAAGTAGTCCTTGCTTAGTGATCACAACTGGGACCTGCAACTCAGTTGTAAAGCAAAGTGGATATTAACCTTATGATTTTAGTTCAGCTTTCCTTTGCTTTACAGAATTGTGAAGGTTGTTAATGCAAAGATTGGTCACAAAGTTACTTTTTCATCACTCTTGTAATTGCAAATGTTCATTAACTGAAAGCTATTTGTGCTATAACTGCTATTTGGATTTTGTACTCTTAGGCTTCCCAGTAGTCATAAAAATCCTAGAAGAATGGGACTTTTTAGGTAAAATTAAAGACTGGCAATACAAAAATATTTTGGACTACAAATAGTAATTTGTATTATTTAAAGTCAATTAAACATCACTTAGAACCATTTTGCTAGTGGAACAAGCTACCAGTGAGCTGACATCTTATTGCTTTAATGCTTGGACAGATTATTCCTGTCTGATGTTCCTGATCACCACTCAGTAATATAAAGTCTGTATATATTATTTTAACATTTCCTGCTTTCATCCATCAATGTTGTGGTAGCAGTGATGACATCTGGAGTCAAATACAATATGGAAGGACACAATTTGCACCTAATGCAGATTGATGAATGTGCTTTAGGCAAGAGACTGATCTAGGAATTTAAAAGATTCTGCCTCACTCTGATCCTAATCTTTGACTTATGACAAGGAGGGACAACGCTAATACGGTGTAGGGTATAACTAAAGCTACAGTCCCAAAGTGGGTGGGGCTAGGAGTCTTTAAAGATTGTTCAGGGGTTTTAAGGGATTGAGGGATGCCCCTTCCAAAAACAGACAGATTCTGGGCGGCGGGATCTGCAAGTTGCAGAAGAGATTATGCAATCCCTGAGCCAGAGATTTGAATCTTAATCTGCAATATTCAGAACAGGAATATACTGGGTGCATATAAACTGATGTGTTTACTCAGTGAATGTATATAATGGAACTATCAATCTTTATATCTACATTCTAGGCCATCCATATGGCATAACAATTTTTGAGGACCACATTTGGGTATCTGACTGGGCTAGGCCTTCCTTACTGAGAATAGACAAGAAAAATGGCCTCAAGAAGGTACGCCTTGGAGGAAGCATGCTGAGACCCTCTTCGCTGCTTGTGGTTCATCCTTTAGCCAAACCAGGTATATGTCAAGGGTACTTTAGTCTTTTTTCTGATTAGCTCTGTATCAGGACTTATTAGAGGTTCTAAAATGTTAGACGCAAGCTTTCTGGCAAGCAGACGGTAGGAAGAAGTGGGCGGGCAGCTTTGGTGGGTGTTTGGCAGGCAGAGGGAGACGGCAGGGGAGGCTTGCACTGCCCGGTCATGGCGCAAGGCACAGGAGAGTTGGCGGAGAAGGAGGAGGAGCTGCCACCGGGCAGGTGATCTGCGGGGCGAAGCGGGGGCAGCCAGGACCGAAGAAAGCCCCTCCGGTAAAACCACCTGGCTCTGAAATGGGACTGGGTAAGGTGACCAAGCCTCCCTGCCCATCGTCCGTGCTCCTGGTGGATGGGGCTGCTGCTGTTGTTGGTGCCGCCGCTGTAAGGTGAGGCAGGTGGCGGGGCATGGGTGTCCTCGCTGTGGGGACCCTGAGGTAAGCGGGTGTGGGGCATGTGGAGCAGCTCCTCCTCCCCACCTGCCTTGCCTCACCTTGTGGTGGTGGCATCGGTGCGACACACGTGGTCCTGCTCCGTTGCGGCTGTGAGCAATCAGACCGTGGGATGGAGTGGGTGGCTGCAAAATAAGACATTCCCTGAAAATAAGTCGTAATGGGTCTTTTGGTCCAAAAAAATATGACCAGGTCTTATTTTCGGGAAAACATGATATATGGTAAGCAATGTATCTCTATTACTGGTTTGTTTTGACAATTACAATATATTTCCTTTTTGCTTTAATTTAGCAGTTGAATATATTACAGGTATATTTGTCCCCTAATAAATAATTCTGAAATGGGACTTCCAGTTTTGCCCTGTAGCACATGGCCATGGGATTGTGGTGCTCTGCGCCCCATGGCCAGTTTTGCCCTGCCAGCGGACCCTAAATGGATCAAAGGTTGCCCCAGAGAAGCAGCGAAGAAAGAGGAGTGCTCTAATGAACACAGAATCATGGCGGTCAATCCATTTGATCCGGGAGAAGACCTCTAACCTGACAGGAGAAAGGCTAGCTGCACACCAGTGTCTAGCCCAAGCTATTTGCAGCCAAAGTCCAAGAGCACGAACTAGAACAATAGTAAATAGCATGCTTGGAATTGGTGAGAGTATCGATCTTCTCTCTTCTATTTTGTAACTGATTCCTTGGGAAAGATCCCCAAAGTAAGAAATCCTCCAAAAGTGAAGGGAGGGGACTACACCCTCATTCCTCCATAGAAGGAAGTGGCAAATTTTAACTTTTAAGGGGGAAAGAAATATATTGAAATGAAATCTATAATACTACAGTCTGGATAAATCTAGAAACTAAGAAAATGGTTAAAATTTTACACCCTAAAGGGTTCTGATGAAATTATATATATAAAAAAATAAGAACTTTTTGTTCGAAAAAGCTAGAAAACAAACAACTACTACATCTAGTAGAGAATCAGACTATAAAACATCAACAAGACTGATTCAGAAATTGGCAAGATGCCCAGAAACAAAGAATAATCTGTTCCCTTGAACTTTAATAACTCTCAAGAAGACAGCTGGGAACAAAGAAAGAAAACATACTGAGCCAGCCATAAGATTAAAAAGCGTTTGCAGAAAAAGAAAGAATGACTGCTGTTTAAGCCCAAAAATTAGTTATAGAAAAAGAAAAACTTTGACTTTTGGCTAATCTCTCGGGGGGGGGGGGATTTACAGGAAGGACTCAAGGTGGCTAAATATACTGGATTGCAATTCTGACTGGTTGATAACTGACCCCTAAATAGAAGAACTGTGGTAAAATACTGCTTTCACTGATGCCTTGACAATTGGAAACAGATTGGATTACAAAAACCATATATAAAGATAACTATATAAGATTAGGTTGTTTGGATTCTGAGACTGGCTGGTTTGACAAGGCTAATCATAGAGACTATGGCACTGATGAAAGACTATTTGGAGGGGGGAGACAATAGGGATATTGTATACTTATAAAAAAAACGACAGGAAACCACATCTAATATCTACTCCTAAAAGTTCTAGCTTGGAATATCACAGACCTCCAGAAGCAATATTCCAAGACAAGACAAATACTTTTCAGGAGGAAATGTATGCAATGCTATGACAGATACAAATGACAATGGATTCAAACCACGAGGAGATCAAAAACAACTTTGATGACATAAATGAGCACATCTCCAATCTAAACTTACAATTAAAAAACTCTCAGAAAATGACGATAAAGAATGAACAAACAAATCAGATAATTGAACACAAACTTGAAGAAAATGACTTAAACAGCAAAGCTACAAATGAAGAGAATTACAACTTAACACAAACAGGAAAAAATCTACAAGATTTTGCCAATAAAAATGGAACAGATAACTTATTTGTCAGGACGCCAAAACAAGCCCGAGGATAAGAAAGAAGATTTAATAAAATGGACTATAGAGCTGCCAGGAGAATTGTTAGATTTTGGGAGACAAAAAGCACATATCCTACATAATTTGTCTTTCTCACTCCCAATAATACCCACAAAAATACAGGAACTTCCTGATAAGCGAAATATATTAACTTGGAAAGCTACTTGGCAAAAGAAGAAGGCGAGTTAGATTCAAAAGATTTGATTCGCCTTACCAGATGGAATATTACATGAGCAAACACCTGTTTGAATATGGTTAAAAGAACAGAAAATTTTGGATATAAAGGGGCTCTATAGTAAGAAGGATAAGAGATATGTTAGTATAGTATCTTTTACAATATAT